>NC_080046.1:42195360-42399755 GCF_012489685.1 Lotus japonicus
ATACCTAGTTTATATGTAAAGGAGACTTGAGTATTGCATTTAATGGACTAAACCATAAAACTCTCGTACCTTTGTATTAAACTATATTAAGAACTAATAAAATTGATTTGTAAAAGTATATGAAAAAATAATTAAAAACTGAAATAAAATTGTATTGTCGAAAAATATTCAACTACTTACATTAAATAACAACATTCACCAACTGAAATTGGACTTTTTTAAAAAACTTAAATTTGCTTAAGTTTGTCATTTGACATAAAAATTAAAATTAGTTAATAATAAAATAATATTTTTAATAAATAATTTAGATAAAATAGTTTTAATTTAAAAATGCCGCAAAATGGTATTTAATATTATCTATAACATATTTGTACATTATCAAAAAAATTATTTAAATAATAATGGCCAAAGTTGTATAAATATTTATTGTGAGAGATCTATCCACTAAACGTGATAATAAAGACTCGAGGGATTAGTATCATGACTATCAGCGATGAGGAAACATTCAGAAACCAAATAAGTTGAATCAATTTAAGTTCACTGGATAATATTTTATGCTATTTAAGTTGTAACTTATAATTCGAAAAGTTAAAATTAATTTATTCTTCTTGGTCTTGAAAGGTCACAACGAATGACTTTCCCGGTAAAAACTATAAAAAAAGGATATCAAAACTTGTTTAACTTTATTTTTACTTAATTTAAATATTTCAAATTAAATTTATAATTTTTAAATCGTTAAATAAATAAATTTGTAAGTTGCTAAAATTATTTCTATGCTAATAATTAAATTTCAATAATTATATTTGAGGACTATTAATTAGTTACCCAAAAATAACTCTGATTATATATATTGAAATGTCTTAACACAAATATTTTATATATTTAAAATTATAATTATTTTAAAATGTATTTATTTAAACTATAATAATTTATATATAATGTTAAATAATACTATAAGTAAACCCGTTCAATGCACGGGTATAATATCTAGAAGAACTGATTCTTGAATGCATTGTACCAAACATCAAATTTTATTTGTAATAAATATATGAAACAATAAAATTAACTTATTACTTAATTTAAATATTTAAAATTCAATTAATAACTTTTTATGTCATTAAATAAATAAAATTTTAAGTTGTTAAAATTATTTCTATTCTAATAATTATATATCAATAATTAAATTTGAGTACTAGTAATTATTTACACAAAAATAACTCTAATTAAATTTATTGAAATGTTTTAACAAATTTTTTTATATTTATAGTTAAAATTATTTTAAATTTTATTTATTTAAACTATAATAATTTATTCCATAATGTTCTATAATATAGTAAGTAAATCTGTGCAACGCACGAGTATAATATCTAGTTATAATATAATTAAAATCATTTATGTGACATTTACCCAACAACTTAAACTTTTAGTATAATTAGTTATTTTAGAAAACCTATCTCTCGTCGGCGTTCTTTATTCTAGGGGTTGGTAGTAACTCTTTTGAGGACATTATGGTTTATTGTAATAGCGTATTCTCATTTTAATATCAAATACATTTTCTCGATTCCATTGTATAGTTCTTATGAATGTTTGTTTTATGTGAAATCCCACAAATGGATATGATTTTATGATTTGAGATATTATCGGAAGAATATAAAGATGAATTATAATATTAGATGGTCGTAATATTAGACTCTGATGCTCAAGTCAGTATATGAAAGAGCAGTGGGTCAGTTTATAAAAAGTGTTATCATTAAGGGTGTGTAAGGTGACCCTTAATTTATAGTTAGTAATTATCAAATTATCATAAGATATAGAACTGCATTTGTTATGTTTGTTACAGAGGAACCCAAATATCTGATCAAGGCTGAGATATAGGGGATGCTTTGCTAGCTAATGTTTCTAACTTTGTAGAAAAGATAATTTGTTAAGAGGATTGGGGTAGACCCAATCTCTTGTCTTATCCTTTGTTTTTTTTTTTTGTCAAAGAAGGAAGTTACATTCATTGAAAAGGGTCATGCCCTAGTACAAGGCTACAAGAGCCAAACAAATTCAGTCTCTTCTACAAAGCCCAAACAAATTTTCATATGCTATACAAGGGCCTGCTAGCTAAAGTACAGTAAACTTACAAGAAAGTTCATTACAATTAACCATAAGACTCCTTTATACATCTAAACACGGTTAGCTAAAGGAGATTAATTGAATAAAACAACTTGCAAGCCCAAAACCACCAAGCCTTTCACCAAAGAGCCCAAAAGCTAAGCCCAAAGTAAGATATCCAGAAAAACCCTAGCTTTTTGGGAACTAAAGCTTGGAAGCTCCGACAAAGGCAAAGACGATGAAGGTGGAACGGCGTCGGCTCCACCACCAACCCAGAACCTGATCTTATGCGAACGAAGTGAATATTTGATATAAAAGCTTATATGTCGCTTCTCCAAAACCTTGTCGGCTCTGTCGTCAGCAACTCTGCTACAAGGTCCACAACCGCAGCGGTGCACAACACCTCAGAACAAGCAAAAGATCACATCTGAAAGGAGGGGGCGGTGAATATCGTTGAACACGATGGTGATCACGACTGAAGGTTGGAGGTGAGGCTCGCGGGTGTGAGGAGGCTGTAGAGAAAAACCATCAAAAGAGAGAAAAGATGGGCAGAGGAGGAGACGACGAAAGAGGCAGAGGAGGTTGCGAGATGAGGGCAGAGGCGACACAGTGGAGATGGCATGGCGGCGGCACGGTGGGCGGTGATAACAGAAGTGGTTACAAAAGGGTGGAAAAACCAACATAAAAAGAAGAGAAAACCCACTTATTTGGGTAGAAAATCCACATAATGTGGATGATAACCCACCTATTGTGGGAGAAAACTACCTACCTAGAGCATGAGAGGCCCCCATGGCGGAGGAGAAGGAATCCCCAAATGGGGAGGACCCCCCAATGGGGGTGGCGGCTGGTTGCTGTGGTTTGCCTTCAAACCCTAGCAAAGGAGCGTTTTTTCGGTGAGTCGTCTTATCCTTTGTTTGAATAGCTTGTTGGAGCCTCCAATGGGGGTTGATGTTGTTGTGGGCCGAGGTCCTTGCTTGTTGGACGCAATAGACAAGTTTATGCTCCATGCATTGCCTTTGAACCGAGAAGGTCCGTCAGGAACAAAAGGTCTTCGACCAAAAAGTATTGCGCCCAAAAGAAGACTAATAAGTGACGAATCATGTGAAATACTCTCCTAATTAATTAGTCCTTCCGTTCCTTTTTAAGTGTCGTTTTAGTATAAAGCTCTCCAACCAAGATAGTGAATTGTTAGAGTTTTTTTCCATTCTACCCTCTCACATTTCAGTCATAAAGTCATAAAGCTCTTCAACCAAGATAGTTGATTGTTAGTTTTTTTTTTTCCAATCTCTCATATCATTAAACCATTAATCACTCTCTCTCAATCATAAAGTCATAAAGCTCTTCATAGTTATTGAGAAATTAGAACTTTATGGAAAATGTGAAGTGGAGTTATTAAAAAAGTAAGGGTATAATAGACAAGTTGTAACTTTAAAACATCGAAATGACAGTTAAATATGAATTGTTTTTTTCTAAAACGACAATTAAAAAGAATGGAGGGAGTAATGAATTTGAAAATAAATTATTTATGGAAAGTATAGTATTAAATATGTAATGACCGATAAAAGCTATTTTAATTTTTTTAATTGATATTTATTATGTTAACAAATTTAGCCAGGTCCCCGTAGAATAGCTCAAGTGGTAGGAACTGAGGGATATATGTGGGTTGGGTAAGGCGAGGTCCAGGAATCGATTCTTGGCGGGTGCAATTTATATTTCTGATGTACCAAAAAACAATTTAGCCAGATATTTTTAATTAATTTTTACATAACCAAATGAAAAAAAAGAACTGCATTTAGATCGGTAAGATGTCTCATAATTACTTATCTCTCATAAAAAGCTACTCATAATCACTTTTTTCCCTTGATTATTCTTTTTTATCATGAAAACACTACGAGTCTCCAAATGGATGCTAATAATACTAACCTATTGTTGTTAAAGAGAATTAGAGTGAGGCAACCCTCTTCCTTGGGAAAATCTCACGGCGCTCCTACCTAGGAATGGACCTCTGCTGACTTCTCCAGCATGTCACTAACGTCCTGCCTGGTAGTCTCCAGGTGCTTTCTCTCCGTTCTACTATTATTTTGAAAAAAAAAATTACAATTAATGTAAGAGAACTAAAAATGAAAGGAAGTGAAGTTTTTAAAAAAGTAAGGGTATAATTGATAAGTTGTAACTTTAAAACATCAAAATGACAGTTAAATATGATTTTTTTTTCTAAAACGACAATTAAAAAGAATGGAGGGAGTAATGAATTGGAAAATAAATTATTTATGGAAAGTATAATATTAAATATGTAATGACCGATAAAAGATATTTTAAATTTTTTAATTGTTATTTATTATGTTAAAAAATTTAGTCAGGTCCCCGTAGAATAGCTCAAGTGGTAGGAGTTGAGAGACATATGAAGGTTGGGTAGGGGGAGGTCTAGGGATCGATTCTTGGCGGGTGCAATTTATATTTCCCATGTACCAAAGAAAAATTTAGCCAGATATTTTTAATTAATTTTTACATAACCAAATGCAAAAAAGAACTGCATTCAGATCGGTAAGATGTCTCATAATTACTTATCTCTCATAAAAAGCTACTCATAATCACTTTTTTCCCTTGATTATTATTTTTTTATCATGAAAACACTACGAATCTCCAAATGGATGCTAATAATACTAACCTATTGTTGTTAAAGAGAATTAGAGTGAGGCAACCCTCTTCTTTGGGGAAATCTCACGGCGCTCCTACCCAAGAATGGACCTCTGCTGACTTCTCCAGCATGTCACTGACATCCTGCCCGGTAGTCTGGATGTGCTTTCTCTCCGTTCTACTACTATTTTGAAAAAAAAAGTTACAATTAATGTAAGAGAACTAAAAATGAAAGGAAGTGAAGTTATTAAAAAAGTAAGGGTATAATTGACAAGTTATAACTTTAAAACATCAAAATGACAGTTAAATATGATTTTTTTTTTTCTAAAACGACAATTAAAAAGAATGGAGGGAGTAATGAATTGGAAAATAAATTATTTATGGAAAGTATAGTATTAAATATGTAATGACCGATAAAAGATATTTTAAAATTTTTAATTGATATTTATTATGTTAAAAAGTTTACCCAGGTCCCCGTAGAATAGCTCAAGTGGTAGGAGTTGAGGGATATATATGGGTTGGGTAGGGAGAGGTCCAGGGATCGATTATTGGCCGGTGCAATTTATATTTCTCATGTACCAAAAAAAATTTAGCCAGATATTTTTAATTAATTTTTACATAACCAAATGTAAAAAAGAACTGCATTTAGATCGGTAAGATGTCTCATAATTACTTATCTCTCATAAAAAGCTACTCATAATCACTTTTTTCCCTTGATTTTTTTTTTATCATGAAAACCCTACGAGTCTCCAAATGGATGCTAATAATACTAACCTATTGTTGTTAAAGAGAATTAGAGTGTGGCAACCTTCCTCCTTGGGGTAATCTCACGACGCTCCTACCTAGGAATGGATCTCTGCTGACTTATCCAGCAAGTCACTGACGTCCTGCCCGGTAGTTTGGAGGTGCTTTCTCTCCGTTCTACTATTATTTTAAAAAAAATTATAATTAATGTAAGCGAACTAAAAATGAAAGATTTTGGGGGAAATTTTAGAAAATGAGCCCATTTGGGACAAAAAGAAAAGGAATAGAGAAAAAAAAAAAGAGGTGAGCCCCAAGCTCTCAAGAGAATCAAGAGAAAACTAACCAATTTTTTTTTTGTCATTACATTTTTTAGGAGTCCAAAGTATTAACTGTGTAGTACTGACTAGCTAATTTGTTGCCGCAAGTGTTTGCATGAAGTGGTAAGTGGCTTTAATTTAATTTAATTTCTTATCAATTGCATCATACATATTTTCAATTTCAGAGACATTTTCATTCTTCAACAAAAGTATTTTCATATCATTCATTTTCTACCCAACTAAACAAGTGGGAAGATATCTTAATATTTATTTCATTATCTTTCGATATTATACTTTCATAAAAAATACTCCTTGTTTTATTTATCTTGTTTACTTCTTGTTTAATTTTCTTTCTAATCATTATCTTCTCTGCAACCAAATTAAGTGTGAGGTAATATTCGAATAATGATACTTTCACACTCCTCATTGGTGTGGAAAGAGGTGTAAAGAAGAGAAATACGAAAAGAAGAAAAAATGAAAAACAAAAGGCTTAAATAACCTTTTGGTCCTTGAAATTGTAAAGGGAATCAAATCTGATCCTTGTAAAATTTACGCATCAAATTGGGTCCCTAAAATTGTTTTTTAATCTAATTAACTCCTTTTGCTCAATTTTGACCGGTCAACAGTCAAGTGGCAAGCCTAGTCAGCTAAGGACGACCACGTGGATTTTTTCTCATCAGTTTTAGTCCCTTAAAAAGTATTTTAATCAATTTTAGTTTCTGTTCTTCCACTTTCACCTTCTTCCACTTTCACCTTCTTCCTCTTCCTCCGTAACTCAAATCACATATAAATTCAAAAGGAAGACCAAGGTGAATGTGATAAACATATAGTTTTTTTTAGGGTTTTGAATTTCTAGGTTTAAGGATTTGAGTTATGGAGAAAGAGGAAGAAGGTGGAAGAGGAAGGTGGAAGAACAAGGACTAAAATTGATTAAAATATTTTTTAAGGGACTAAAATTGATGTGAAAAAAGTGCATGTGGCCATCCTTAGCTGACTAGGCTTTCCACTGGACCGTTGACTAGTTAAAATTGAGCAAAAGGACTTAATTAGATTAAAAAAACAATTTCAGAGACCCAATTTGATGCGAAAATTTAAAGGGATCAGATTTGATTCCCTTTAAAATTTCAAGGACCAAAAGAGTATTTAAGCCAAAAGAAAATATGAGATGTGATAGATGATAAGAGGAGAAAGATAAAAATAAAAATAAGTGAAAATGAAGTGTATAAAAAATGAGGTGTGAACATGGTAATATTCGGATAGCTTTTCATGATCTTATTTTGGAAGATAGCAGCCGTCCTAGGATGTGTGTATAAAGGATATATATTTGCATCCCGAAAGTGAATCTTTCAGTTATATTATTATAAAAATTATTTTCTTTCAATTATTACTTCTTTCGAAACCTCATAAGTGACGGCATGCTTGTCTTACACTTTAAAGAACGAGGGTGAAGACATAGATGCACTATACAAAACAAACAAACATTACATCCGGCAGAATCAGTCCAGATGCATAACTTTGGTTGGATCAATAAGTGAATTTCTTAATTCTCTCCGGTCTCTTTAGTTATGAAAATGTTTCGTTGACATCTCAAATAACACAAAGAAAACATAAAGAGATAAAAAAACAAAGTTAGTGAAAAACTTGAAAATGAAAAACTAACAGACGGAAATGAAAGAGGGCAAGAAAAGGAAGTTCAGTACAGTTTTTTTTGTTACATAGGTGTTTACGGTGATTTTTGGTAAACAAATATCCTCTTAGTTCGACTAAAGGGAGTTTAGATTCGGGGTCCTTTTGAGAAAACGTCTTGCCAAAGTGTTGTGTGTGAGTTAGTATTTTTCGACAGTGATGATCGGTTCGAAAGAAAACTGGATTTCATTAAGCAAGGATCAATTACATGAAGTCACATAAATCAAAATAACATGAAAACTACAAGAAACGTAGAATTCGACAAGAAATTGCACGAAGGAACTGGAAATTAACAAGCTTAATGCAAGAAAACTAAAAAGCTGGTTCTGCAACGTACTCCTCCATCTTCACGCCTTGCTCCTTGAGTCTCATTGATGCGGACATTAGAGCTTTCTGGTGAATTTTCAGAGTTTGAGTTGGGAACCCCTTTCCTGACGCAGCTTCTTCTATTTATAACGTTGTTTCCTTCCCCACGTTCTTGGCGGTTTTTCTTCAATGTGTATGGGCTTAGTGGGTTTAAATTTTGGCGCCTTACCCCACGTTCAACCGGAGATTCTGAGCACGTGATTTTAATTGACACGTGGGTGGTCTTGGGTCGTGGGTAACCGTTGTCATTCGTGGCATCGTGGGTACACACACGTGCTTGTAATTGCCCATCACTCGGTAACTGCTTCCTTAGCCGAGTTTATCGACTTGTCGAATTTTCTTTTACTTCCTTGACTTTGTGGGAGTGTTACCTAACGAACCTCAAGTCTCACCATGGTCCTTTTTGTCGAGAACTCGTCTTCCTGACACCGGTGTCGAGGATCGTGGTGTTAAGGATTTTAGCTCAACAGTTGCCCCTCAAAAATGTTGGTTGTCGACTGCCTTAGCTGGAAGGCACCAAGCGTTTTTGATCGCGTCCGTGCAATCTCATCAATTCAAATGTTCTGCACCCTTGACCGTTCGATCCTTAAGTCCAATCAGTGGCCATAACGTCTGATGACTCTCCACTAGCTGACAGTTATAGCCTTTTTAGGGCCATAATTTCGTCTATGTCAAAAAGCTGGGCAATGACATGATTTAATTAATAAAATATCACTTGGACTCCAAATTTCATAAATTGAGGCATAATGCGGCTTGGGTTCCGTTTGCATTTCTGCTTATAAATACCCCATTGACATTCTTTTTTAAGCTTTACGCTCTTCACAACCTAAAGCTTGCAGCTTTCTTCTTCCTGAGTTCTCCCTTCGTCTTCCTCGACTTTCTTCAGAACAACCATCATTTCCTTCAATGGCTTCCAATCCTGAGCAAACCACCCCTAAGCAGACCCTTCCGTTGGCCACCGAGCTCAAGCTGGATGAATCCAAGCGTGTGGCAATCCCAGAACCCCCCAACGAAGCGGAGAAGAGAGCTATCTGGAAATCCCAGGTACTCATTCCTTTCTCTGTTAATGGTACTTTACGCGCCATTCTGGGTCCTTTAAAAGTAGTAAAGCATGATAGGCCCAATAGTCTTCCTGAGGAGCATGAGTCATTTCATCCTAGTGTTAGGGGAGAGGAGCTTATCTTGGCTTTCCAACCTTCTTACCGCATGCCATTCCTGAACGACCCAAAACGGGCTTTTCGTTCAGCTCCTCCTAACCCTTCTGCCAATGACAAAGCCTATCTCAAACGGTTAGATAGGGTTGAGAAGCACAAAAGACAACACTGGAAAAATGTTGGGATTCTCGATTTGATTCAGCTGTCGAGATCCCAAATTTCGTATAACCCTGCCATGATATTGAGCGCGCTTTACTTTTGGGAGAGGTCTACTAACTGCCTCCACGTTCCCTTTGGCATGATTACCCCAACCCTCCTGGATGTTGCTGCCATCACTGGATTATGGCCCATTGGTGATGATTATCACTCCGTGCCTGCGTCTGTTAAACCCATCTCGATTCCCACTGATAGCATTTCGTTTAGCCGATTTATCAAGGACCATTATGTCGAGAGTGATGAGGTATCTGATGCTGAACATGTCGCATTCTTGCTGTATTGGCTTTCAGCCTACGTTTTTTGTACCAAGTCTTTGCGTATACCTGCCAAGCTTTTACCTCTAGCCAATTTGCTCCACGAGGGTCGACAACTTGCCATGGCTAGGCTTGTTCTTGGTAACCTTTATCAGATGCTGAATGAAGCTGTCGAAGATATTCGGAATACTAAGACCGTTTCTCTGAATGCGGCTGGACCTCTTTGGCTATTTCAACTTTGGTTGAATGCGGTCTTCGAATCTCTCCTGCCGGTACAAGATGATCCCCCAGCTGTTTCTAACACCAGGATTGATGCCCACAGGCTCGAAACCGTGACCCCGGCTTATGATGCGTCGAGCTTTGAGGCCGATTTCAGAAAGTATTTTACCATGTTTCTCGAGTTGAAGCATTATCGTTCCAGTTTTTCCCCTTACATCGCTGTTCGTGGCCCTTTCTGGCTGAGAAATTCTTATCCCAACGTGTGTGATCCTGCGTTGCCCAAGGAACATCACGTTATGCTCTGGAGGACCATCATTTCGCCTAGGGTCTTGACTGTGGGCTTCGCTAGCAGTGATTATACTTTGTGTGGTTACAATCCTCAATTGGTTTCTCGACAGTTTGGGCTTAGCCAGGCTCTGCCCAACACCCTGTTCGACAAGAGCCTTGTCCTATACCCTGGGACCGTAAAAAAGGCTTCTGCTTTCGACACGACAGTTCATTTTTACAACAAGAAGCTTCTCAACTTGAGCCCTTTCAACTATGTTCCTTCGTATTATGCCACTAACGCTTTCAAAACCTGGTGGTCTGGGTATTGGACCCAAATTTCGAAGCCCCTCGTCGATTGTCTTCAATGCATGACAGATGTTTTTCTTTTGCAGAAGCAGGATATCAAGAAGACCAAAGGTATGCACCAGGCAGAAATCCGATCCTTTCAAGAGTTCTTCGGTGTGGTATATTATCCAACTCTTCGCCTTCGAGATACAGTTGCGAAAGCGGCTCAAGTATTACGGAAAAAATGGGAATCCAAAGCCAAAAAATCCAAGTTAGTCATTCCTCATGGTGAGGAAGGTCTATCTTTTGTTATTCGAAAAACTGGCTTTAGGTTCCTATCTTTGCCTACGAGCAGGTTTGCATTGGCCTTTCCACCGGTCTTGCCCAAATGGGTTGACCATGTAAATATAAATGTATTGGCCAATCAAGCTCTTCCTCCTCGAAAGCGAGTGACTTGGACTAAATACCACTTATGGAACTTTCCGTATCATGTGCCCGTCGAAATCTTCAACCACATATCGCTGAATATGCGTATTGGTCAAGGTAATATTTCGACTTGGCCTTGTCTTTGCTGCTTTACTTCTTAACTTTCCCTTCTATTTGCAGCTGAAGTCATTACTAAGCCAGCTCCTCAAGTTATTTCTCCGGTGGCCCATTCCTCTAAAGACAAGCCAGTTGTGGTTGAGGATGATGATGATGATGATGAGGACGATAATGTCATCCTTTCTGACAAACTCAAGGTATTTTCCTTTTAGCTTTTCCTTTTCTTTTTGGCTTCTTCGGGATCTTGATTAATGTTTTCTTCGACAGGGCCGAAAAAGGAAAGCTAAACCTGCTGCTTCGGTTGGCCCGAAGAAGGCCAAAGGGGCTGATGCTTCTACAGCTAGCAAGGCTTCTACATTGGTGTCTGATGCACCTGAAGGCGATGGCAAAGAAGGTGGTGGCGACGCCGCTATTCAGGTATGCTTCTTATTTTCAAGAGTACCTTGTGATATTTTAATTTGTGATTTCTCAGTCAGATCGCGTTTTGCTTTTTTCCTCAGGCTGATGTCCATGAGCATTCCACTTCCAATCCTCCGTCCCGTGAAACCTCTCCAACTCCCAACCCTGCAAAATCCAAAACTGGGGGTGTCGAGAAGCCTCCTAAAGCTGTATCTTCAGCTAAAAAGACTTTGACGTCTGAGGGAAGGAGGAAGGTCAGGAGCAAATCCGGTCACAAATCTCCTCATCGTTCCAAGAGCTCCACCAACTCGAGCCCTTCCAAAGGGTCTTCCCACCAGGTAATCATCCATCTTTATAACTTCTTCGCGTTCTGGTGGTTCCTTGGATGTGCGTCTTATTTTATCAATGAGGCCACTAAAGAGGCCTGGGCTGATTTTCCTAGTTTTCTCTTGTAGGAAACTCAAGGTGTAACTTCTCCCATTCGCGAAACAAAAAATCTTCCTGATAAAGATGCTAACCCCATGCCTCCTCCAAAGTCGACTGCTACTGTGCAACTTTCGCCTCAAGCCAAGGGTGACTCTTCATCTCACGTGTCTAGTGAGAAGCTTGATACTTTATTTGAGGAAGATCCACTGGCGGCTTTGGATGGCTTTCTCGATGGCACCTTGGAATGGGATTCTCCACCCCGTCAAGCTGATGTTACTGCTGAGACTGCTCAATCCAGTGGAATTGCCAATCTTCAGCAAATTGAGGAGAGCATGGGTCGGCTGAAGGCTATCGTTTTCGATAGTGGCTTCCTCGACCAGATTCGAGCTGACTCTCAAACGAGTCATGCTGCTAAGGAATTGCTTGTCTTCCTGCTTGGTCAAAAGCTTGATTCTCATCAGGCTGCTGCTATGGCCAACCTTCAATCTTTCTTGATGGATGCTTTAGCCACTTTTCATCAAGCCAAGGACGTTGGCCAAGCTGTTAGCCTTAAGGAAGCAAAAGTCTCTTCTGGTAAAGCTCAGGTTGCAGCGATGAAAGAGGACTTCAAGAAATTTGCTGCTAGGAAGGTTTTGATTGCAGATGAAATTTCTGATGTCGACACTAAACTTGAGGAGCTGCATCGAGAGATTGCTAAGTTGGAGAAGAAACGAGCTGATTTGGTCGAAGAAGGCCCTGCTGTGAGGACTCAGTTGGATGCGCTTACTAAGGAATCCAAAGCTCTGATCATCTCGACAAAAGAGGTTATCAAGGATTTGGAGGTTGACCAGGCTGTGAAGAAGGATCTCGACGCTAAGATTGCTACTTTTGCTGACCGCTTGAACTCTTTTAAATTTCTGCTTTAAGATTTCCTTTTGTCAATGTGTAATGATGGCACTATTTCGATCATGGCCTTTGATGCCAAGTTTCATGTAACTTTTCGACAATGTTTCTGGCACTTAGACCATATAATTTGACATTTAATTTGCCAAGTCCTTTCAGTTTCCACTATGCATTTATTCTGACGGCTATTTACTATTGTTGCGCCGTTCAAACTCCATCGCACCCTTTACGCAGTCGTTGCTTGGTTTCTGGGAAATAGGCCAATTTATTGCACTCCTATACCACGTTTTCTTGATTCAATGAAAGTCTTTGTCCATTAAAGGCCAAAGCTATTTACGATGATAGTGGTAATTTACGTGGCGTGTAACCATAAGATGAAGAGTTGGCAACTGATTGCTATTAATTAATGCACTCCTTTGTTGTTATACTATAAATAGAGCGTTTTTGGTTACTTCTTTTCAGTAACTTCTTCAAACTCTTCCTTACTTCTTTTCCAGAATTCCCTTCCTGTTTTTGACAAACTCCTTCAGCCATGGCTAGCCGTCGTATTCTTAATCAAATCCGGAGTTTGGCCTTTGATCAAGACCTGTTTTGGGAGTTACATTCTTTCCTTTCTTTGGCTGAAGAGCTTACTGGGCTCATCAACCAACTTCTGCAGCGGAATATTATTGCCTCTGTGAGAATTCCTCTCCTGCAGTTTCTGGGCCTTCTGCATGAAGCGGTGCCTCTGTATGAAGAACACCGGGAATTCACTGCTCGAGTGTTCTTTGTTGAACACCAAATTGATGAGAAGATGGAGGAATTTGACTAGTTGAGGGCTGCTTCGAATCAAGTGGACCCTGAGGGGAGTGTGGGAGCTCTGAAAGCCTTGGTTGACAAGCTTTCCATTACCGCTCGTGAGGAGCTGGATCTTCGACAGGAGAAATCGCGACTGGAATCTCAACATGGAGCCTCTAAGGGCTAGATACAATAGTAATAGGGCCAACCCTCCCTTTTAGCGTTTTTTGCCATATCTGTAATGCTTCATTTCAATTAATAAAACATTCGACTTTTGGCAATTTATTTTTTTATTCCTTATTCGATGTTTATTTCATGCAACATTGGCTTATATGCTTTTAAGTATTTGCCATTTATTGTCATTTGTCGATTTCGACCCCCTAATTCCTTAATCAAGTAAGCGTTATTTAAAAACACTTTCTCGACTGTGAAAGGGCCTTCTAAGTTTGGAGCCCATTTTCCATAACGTTTGTCTTTTTTATCGACTGGTAAAATAACCTTCCATACGTAATCACCAGGCATAAAAGATTTAACTCTAACCTTTTTATTGTAAGCTCTAGCAATGCGATCCTTTTGCCTGGTTAGGGTATCTAATGCCAATAATCTTTCTTCGTCGAGATTGACTAATTCATCAAGCATCATATTCCAATAGTCTTCACTTGGAATTTCTTCTTGCTTTTGGATTCTACATGACTGTAAATACACTTCTGCTGGCAGCACCGCTTCTTGGCCGTACGCTAGTCGAAATGGTGTTGCCCCGGTAGCTTCCTTAGGCGAATTCCTGTAAGCCCAAAGCACTTGGCCCAATGTTTGATGCCAGCTTTTAGGTTTTCGACCAACATGTTTCTTAATCAAGGAGATTAATGTTTTGTTGGCCGCTTCTACTTGGCCATTTGCCTGAGCATAATAAGGAGTCGAGGTTAGGAGTTTTATACCCCAAGATTCTGCGAATGATGCCACTTTTTTACCTACAAATACTGTGCCTTGGTCTGTAGTGAGTGACTCAGGTAACCCGAAACGGTACACTATGTGATTCTGAATGAAATCGATCACCGCGTCCTGAGTAACATTTTGTAGAGGAATTGCCTCTACCCACTTGGTAAAGTAATCTATGGCCACTATTATGTACTTATGTTGCCTAGAAGAACATGGGTTAATCTCGCCAATTAGATCTAAAGCCCACCCCCTGAATGGCCACGGTTTAATGATGGAGTGCAATTCACTTGCTGGCACATGTTGTATCCCTGCATGTTTCTGGCAATCTTGGCATCCCTTAGCATATTCCATGCAATCCTTCATGATGGTAGGCCAATACATCCCTTGTCGAAATAGGATCCATTTCATCTTGATTCCTGCCTGATGAGAACCACATAACCCATCGTGAACAGCTGCGATTGCTATGAACGCGTCGTCTTCACTTAAACACTTCAGTAGTGTTCCGTCGACGTGCTTCTTGAATAACTCGTTTCCCATGACGACATAGTTCATCGCCCTGTACTTTGTTTTTCTATCTATGGTGCCCACAGGATTTTGTAAGTAATCGACAATTGACTTTCTCCAATCATTAGGTGCCATATTGTTAATGACCAGGATGTCGAGGTCAGAGGGGTTTAGTTTTTCTTTGACCTCGATGAGCTCTTTCAGCCTCAATTTATTGACCACGTATCCTGACGCGATTTGTGCCAATTCATTGGCCTCTTGATTGTCTATCCTGGAAACATGGCCTATTCCAGCCTCGTCGAATTTGGCCAACAAATTATTCGCTTTCGTGTAGTATCTAGCCAGATTTTCACTAACGTATTTGTATTCCTTGGTAAGTTGCTTTATCACCAACTCAGAATCTCCTTTTATGACAACATTCTTTGCCCCAAGGGCTATCAAGATTTCGAGGCCTGATATTAACGCCTCATACTCAGCCTCATTGTTCGAGCAGTTACTCTTAATCCTAAACTTGAATTTCGTAGGGATGCCCCCTGGGGATACCACGAACATCCCGATTCCGGCTCCATTTTTATGGCTGGAACCGTCGAAAAATAGCTTCCAAGGTTGGATGCCCACATAGTTTACGATTTCTTTAGGCAAGGTATGATTTGCCAAGAAATCGGCAATTGCCTGCCCCTTAATTGCTTTTAGTGGGGATAAGTTAGTGAATATTCGGTTAGGGCCAAAGCCCATTTACCAATTCGACTGTGCAAGATAGGTTTGGATAACATGTGCTTTATTATATCATAATGAGAAAAAACCATTACATCGATTGGCTTTATATAATATTTCAGCTTTATACAAGAGAAGTACAAGCATAAACACAATTTCTCAATTATGGTGTATCGAGTTTCTGCGTCATTCAACACCCTACTTAAGTAAAATATGGCTCTTTCTTTGCCATCCTCATCTTCTTGGGCTAACATACTTCCAATGGTTTCATCTGTGACAGAGATATACAGCTTCATTGGTCTCCCTCCTATGGGTGGTGCCATCACGGGTGGGTTAGACAAGTACTCTTTGAGCTCATCAAATGCTTTTTGATGTTCTGCTTCCCAGCGGAATACATCTTCTTTCTTAAGTCGAAGGAGTGAGGAAAATGATTTTGTCTTCTCGCTGAGGTTGGCAATGAACCTCCTCAGGAAGTTGATCTTTCCTAATAACGACTGCAGTTGTTTCTTGCTGGTTGGTGGACTTGTGTCGAGAATGGCTTTAGCTTTGTTCTTGTTAATCTCGATGTCCTTTTTATGTACCACAAAACCCAAAAAATCACCTGCAATAACACCAAAGGCACATTTAAGGGGGTTCATCTTTAAGCCATATTTCCTCATCCTCTCAAAGGATTTCCTTAGATGGGATAAATGGTCATCCCTTGATGGGGATTTCACCACAATATCATCAATGTAAACCTGCATGAAAGTTTCAATAAAATCATGAAAAATGGTATTCATTACCCTTTGGTAGGTCGCGCCAGCGTTTTTCAACCCAAATGGCATGACCACCCACTCATATGTCCCCAAGGCACCAGGACATCGAAAAGCTGTCTTCGACACATCTTCTTCTGCTATGAAGATTTGGTTGTAGCCTGAATAACCATCCAACAAGCTTAAGTATTCGTGGCCAGCAGCTGAATCCACGATCATCTCAGCAATGGGCATGTGATACTCGTCTTTTGGAGTGGCAGCATTAAGATCTCGAAAGTCAATGCAAACCCTCATCTTTCCATTCTTCTTGATTATTGGGACCACGTTGGCTAACCAATCCACATATCGAGCTGTCCTGATAAATTTGCACCTGAGGAGCCTTTCGATTTCTTCTTTGATTTTTACCAACACATCTGGATGGAACCTCCTAGGTAATTGCTTGACTGGTTTCTTATCTCCTTTGATGGGTAACTGCAATTCTACCAGTTCTCAACTAAGTCCTGACATTTCATCGTAATCCCAAGCGAAACAGTCTTTGAATTCTTTGAGTAATTTCACCATCCTATCCTTTAACTCTGGGTCAATAAGAGCACTAATGTATGTTGGCTTCTTTTCTGAGCCATCACCCAAGTCTACTTCTTCCAAAGGGTCCTGTGCTTCCATTTTCTTGGAAATGTCGATCGTTGGCTTCTCGAAACCCAATGAGCTATCATCGTAGATGCAATCCAGCCTTAAATTACGGAGATCTTCAAATTCTTCGACCCTCTGCTCGTCTTCTTCCAAGCGCGTGTTATCCTTATTCGTTGTTGCCTCTTCCCGAGATGTCATTTCGACAGGCAGAATTGAGACATTAGCTTCTTCAATAGCCATTTCTTTGGCCATTCTTTCGGCCTCTAAGGCCGTTCTTATTTTGTTTTCGGCTGCGTAAGCCGAAATTCGAGCTATGCTCGAATTAATCATCTTTACTACTGGTTTGCCACTCAGTAGTGACATCTTTTTCTTCATCGCTGTGCCATCCACTCATGGCATCAGGCTTGCATGCTTCATTGAGGTTTAGCCCCCGGATGGGATCCAATGTCACTGAGTACTCTAAGTATGGGTTGAAATATTGATTAGCCATTGTGTCCAAAGGAGCTATGGTGGCTAGGCTCTTCTCGAAATTCTTCTTACCAACGTAACCTGTCTCTGCTAAGTAGTAGCTTTGATCTGCTTGTACATTTTCGACGACCCCATCAGATTTCCAAATGGATATACGTTGGTGCAAAGTCGAGGGTACTGCCCCCACGCCATGAATCCATTCTCTTCCCAGCAGCAAATTGTAATTAGCATTTGAAGGGACCACAATGAACAATGTGGAGCGGGCCACCGTTCCTACTGTTATGTTCAACATGATTGCCCCCAGGGAAGAACCTGTCTTTCCTTCATAATCAAAAAGTACCATATCATGTGGGATTAGATCTGTTTCAGTTTTACCCAGCTTTTTGAGCATAAACCCAGGCATCAAGTTGATTGCAGCTCCTCCGTCGACAAGGACCTTATTAACTCCTTTCTCCTCGACTTTGGCCCAAACAAATAACGGTTTCAAATGGCTCTTCATCTGCTCGGTTGGCCTTTGGAAAATAGCTCTCTCATCCTCGACAGATCCTCTCTGCATCACATAATAACACAAGGGGTTGTCGTCTGGTTCTTCCTCGACATAGTAATCCTCTTCACTTTCTGTAACCTCTGATATTCTGTTGAATTCAGTAGGTAAGATAGACACTATGCGGACGATGTTGAGGTCTTCTCCATCGATGTCATCGAAATCTTCGAGCATATCTTCATCCTCGTATTCGACAGCATCTTTCCCCTTTTCCTTGGCCGGGTTTGGTGGCGCAGTTGTTCCTTGTTTAATGGCGTGGTCCAACCGATTGATAATCGACGCCACACTAGGTTCGTTGCGAGGGTTGTCTTCTGGCTTTATGTCCCATAGTGAATGGAACTTGCCACCTCTTTCCCTTTCAGCTTTTCTTTTCCTCAGAAAACGCCTGAACTGAGTCCTGGTCATTTGCTCAGGAGCATAGTAGTTCCCAGAACCATAGGAATAGCTTCGCGACACGCGAGAGTTGTTGATGTAAGAGGATCCCTGGCCTAGGTCGATTTTCTGCCACTTCTGGTGTTGTTTCGGCCTTGGGGGTGCTGGTCTGAACCATTGGTTTTTTGGCAACCCAGCATCAGGGACGTAAGTCTTGTCTTTATTCCTCGACTTCTGGCCTCTATGGCCATCGAATTCCTGGCCTCTTTCAATCCACTCCTCGTGGGGATATTTCAGCCTTCTAGACACAGGCATTTTCTGTTGATAATGTTTCTTCATTTCAGAATCTTGGCAGGCTTTGGCTGCAGACTTGTCGAAGACTGCGCTGCATCGGGGGCACAACATGACTTCTTTCTCGCCATCTTTGCTCCGGGATAGAAATTCCACAAGATTTTCTCCGGCCTTGGGGTAAACTTCATCTAAGCTCAACTCTTTCTCGACCGCTGGCTCTTCGACAACAATGTTTTCCTCCTTTGCCTCCCCGAGTGTCAGGCCTAGATCTAACTTTTCAGAAATGTCGACCATGCCAATGTAGAAAGGTTCCACATAGTTGGCCTCGACTACCTGCAACGGATCAGAGTCGATCTTCATTTGGCCTTTGGCTTTTTCATCATACTTGAGTCTTCCTGAATCCAATGCCCCCTGCACAAGATCCCTGAAACGAACACACTGTGAGGTCCAATGACCAAAAAAGTTGTGATATTTGCAATATTTCTTCCCTTTCCTCTGTTCAGGAGAAGGAAGCTTTTGGTCTTTGGTCACATCAAAAGTATAAGTTTTCACAACAGGGATTGCGTTTTTGGGGTTTTCTTCCCCGAGTTTGTTTTCATGTGGTTTCAATGCTTTACAAACATAAGGATCGCCTGGCTGGAGTTCAGCCAGATTGACATCATTTATGTCGACATCCGTGGGGACTTCTCGATAAACGCATGGACTTTGACACACTGGGTCGGCGTCTATGTAAGCTACTTTTTCCTTCTTTGGCCACTTAGTAGTCTTGGTCCTTTCTTCAGACTTTTCAGCCTTTAGTAATTCGATATGTCTCACCTTGTCTGCGAGTAGGGACATATCTCGAATATACTGAGTATCGATTTTCTTTCTAATGGATTACTCCAGACCACCAGCGGCTAAAACAACTAACTCGTGTTCAGGGACATGAGTGAAACATCGAGATTTAAGCATCCTAAACCTGTTTAGATAATCATCAATGGACTCTGCTGGCTTTCTTTTGACACTAGCCAAATCTTTCAAACTCACCTTGCACTCTCCCCTAAAGAATTGTTCATGGAAAATTCTTTCCAATTGGGCCCACGTATGGACTGACCTAGGGGCGAGGGTGGTGAACCAGGTAAACGCGTTCTTAGTTAAAGAACTCGGGAAGTACTTCATTTTTAAGTTTTCGTTGATGGCTAAATCCCCTGCTTCGATTTGGTACCTAGCTATGTGTTCTACAGTGGACTCTCCTGAATCCCCAGAGAACTTAGTGAATTTGGGGACCTTCCAGCCTCGAGGAAGTTCGGATTCGAGAACCTCTTCTGTGAAGGCCGACACAAAATGGGGTCTGTTCGCGAAACCCACGTTGAAGCCATGTTGGTTCAACAATTGTTCCACTACAGCAGCAACATTTTGTTGCCCCCCAGCATTTTGGTGTCGAATTCTTTCTAGCACACCATCAGCATGTTCTTCCCTGTTCACCATATACACATTTTGCAATGGTGGTTGCGCTGCCTCATTCTCCCTAAACAAAGGGTTTGCCCCCACATCTTGGTGTTGTGGCGCTTGATAGCGCACAGGAGCAGGGACATGGTTAGGCAATGTGATTTGGTTAACCCCTGGTGCCGGTTGAATTTCGACCGGTGCCCCCAGGGCCGTAGCCAAGCGATCCATCTGACGTGCCAAATGCTGATTATTGGCATTATTGTTTTGGAGCACAGGGTTAATTATTTCGCCTATCTGACGAGATAGCATGTTAACCATTTCATGGTTACTATCATCGACTTGCTGCCTAATGGCTTGAAGTGAACCAGTGTTCATACCTGTAGACAAATAAATTTGTGAACTAGACCCAGGAATAGGGCCAGGAGGACTAACTCGACTACTCCCTAAGTTCAACATTGTTCCATTTGCCCCAAAGGGGGGTATGCTGAATGGGGGAGCATTCTCAGGGAACGTCGAATACGTGCCTTGTATGCCTTGCATCACAGATATAGGCATACCATAAGGCATGTCTCCTCTTGTAACCGTTGGAACAAGTTGTGCCTGCACTGATGTAGATACAGACATTTCTGCAACTGCAGAAATTGCCACGTTCTGGATTGGCATAGTGGTGCCAGGCCCCATCCCAGTAGACACTTCTTCATTATTGATACCGCTACTTCCCCCGGGACTGCCCTGATTGCCCACGTTAGACCCTTGGGGGGAAGTTTTTCCTCGATTGCTTGCCATACTCACAGTCTTACCACTTCTCAGGAGCATATAACACGTAAATCACAAGTAAAGCAAGTAGCAAATACCAGGTAACATGCAATAAAATAAACACACAAAACGCTTCTGTAAAACTTGGTTTTCACAAAAACGGTCCCACTGGGCGTGCCAATTTGTTTACGGTGATTTTTGGTAAACAAATATCCTCTTAGTTCGACTAAAGGAAGTTTAGATTCGGGGTCCTTTTGAGAAAACGTCTTGCCAAAGTGTTGTGTGTGAGTTAGTATTTTTCGACAGTGATGATCGGTTCGAAAGAAAACTGGATTTCATTAAGCAAGGATCAATTACATGAAGTCACATAAATCAAAATAACATGAAAACTACAAGAAACGTAGAATTCGACAAGAAATTGCACGAAGGAACTGGAAATTAACAAGCTTAATGCAAGAAAACTAAAAAGCTGGTTCTGCAACGTACTCCTCCATCTTCACACCTTGCTCCTTGAGTCTTGTTGGTCAATTCGCAAGTGTACGAATACCTCCGGGTTTTAAAATATCGAACCACAGGGATTGTGAGTGAGAATTGTTGATTTAAGCCTAAAGTTTGCAAGTTCTTAAAACAGTAAAATTTAGAAATTGATTTTGGTTGATTGTGACAAAAGATTTGCAAAAGAGCAATGTTGAAAATGATGTAAATAACAATTGATGGAAAATTGCCTTGGGTTTTTGATCAACTAATCCATTTTAGTCCACCTATCCTATGCATGTGATATCTTGATTTCTCTCTTGTTGTTATAGCCTATGTACTTACTAGTTGATTCCTCACAAAAGTAATTCTCTCAAATTGAAAGATAAGCCCAATTCCTTGTGTACTTAGTCATTTATATGAGGTTTGATAGCATGGTTATTCAGGCCAACAAAACCCTACCCTCACTCTATTCCTAGAAGCAAGTATAGAAGGACCTATTCCAATTCATGTCCCTAAATCATAACAAATTTCCATTTGATTATAATCTAGCCTATAGCAAAGGTGCACCAAAGCTAAACATGCAATAAGGAATTGAAATACAAGATTGAATCAAGACTCATGCATAGAGATAGGATTTAACAAACTAAAATTTCATAGAATCTCTTAACCCAAAGCAAAAAGTAAACTAGCCACTCATGGCTAGTGAATTCATAAAGGAAATGTAAAGAAAACCTGAGAAGAAATACAAGTTGGAAGCCTCCCTTGGCCCCAAAGTTCTCCTCAGCTCTCAAACTTGATCAAAAATGAGTAAAATGTCAAAATGTATCAAAGAAATTGGCCTAAGCCTTATTTATAGGCAAAACAAACGAAACTGGGCGCTCAGGCGCCAATTCAGAGCGCCTGAGCGCCAATTCAGAGTGCCTGAGCGCCAATTGCATGTTGAAAAACATGCTCTCTGACCCTATTGGCGCCTAGGCGCCCACTCCCAGCGCCTAGGCGCTCAAGCTCGCCTGAAAAAGACTTTTTGGCTTCTGAAACTCCTCTTTTCAATTCTCTTTAAGTTCTTCATCAATTCCATGCTTCTTGGCCTTCTTTCCCCTTCAGTTTCTGCACTCCAAACCTAACCAACAAGACAAGGAAGATTCTAGAAGCTCCAAGAGCTCATTAGCACAAGAAGTCCTTCATAAAACACAACAAAACCATGCAAGTCCTAAACTTTACTTAAAATGCAAGAAAACTACCTATAAAACTACTAAATTACCAAAACGAAATAAAAACTAGAGAAAAGAATAAAAATGCATGAGAATGCATGAAACACTACATGAGACTCAACAAAAAGACTCAAAACAACCAAAGAAATGACCCTAAAAACACTACTAAAATAGGGTCATCACACCACTATACTCAACGACAGCTCGCCCTCGAGCGTAAAAAACACTCGCTTGCCCTCAAGCGCAAGAAATGCTCCCACACAAGTGCTCTCAACAAGGAATACTTCACAAAAACAGGGGGACAAAGTAATTTCAGCTAGTTCCAAGAGAAAGACCCGTCAACCTACTTCATGCATCTTTTGAAAAGAGAAGAGTGTAGAGTCCATTCATGAGAAGCATTTAGAACTAAAAATCCTAGGACGAGATGTTCATTTAGTGCACTGAGCACACAAACAAGTTCATAGGTCCTGAATGTCATTCACTCAATAGCAACAAAGATCAAACATGCAAATACTCAAAGAGACTTCCATAAGGGTTGAAACATTGGCTAGGTAAAACATGATGGTGGTTGGTCCCTAAAGGAAAACTAGGCTTTCAAGCACATTGAGTGTGGTCCTCTTCTAATAACCCCGGAGCTTACAACACCCTTTTTTTTTACACAAGTCTCTTGCACCCCTTTTCAAACTCTTCTTTTCTTTTTCCAACTCCAACTTTTGTTTAGGAGTTCTTTTTCTTTCTTTTTTACTGTTTTTTTTTTCTTTTAGGGCAAGAGACTATTTCTCACTTTTCCAGCTCCATACAACACACAAGGACCATCACTCCCCCAATATTCCAACCAAACATCCATCCCAACTTTTGGCTACAAAAAGATTCTCCAATTAAGCTCAAATGGGACAACTAAGGGCAATGTTCAACCACAAACTCAGAATCTCAAGAAATCCTATAAGTCTCAAGAATAAAACAGAAATCACTAAGCATGCTATGAGTGAAATTAACGCAGAACCAAGAATTGCAAGTGAGTCAGGATCCTCCAGAGAATTTTTATGGTGAAGGGTCAAAGATAGACCCTTAATGGACTCACACCGACTCCTTTCTCAAGACACACTCGGAAGACCGAAGTCTCCTCCTCTCTTCCCCAACATGCAATCACTCATCCCCGAAACAACAACAAGTATTCACGAAAGCATTTTCAAAAACAGCACTAGTAGGGAAGCATAACTATACCTAAAAGCATGTGAGTATAGGGAAGTAAAAGACCCAAAAACAAAAACAAAACCAGCTAAAACAATGCATGAACAAAAAGAAAACAAAATCTACAAATGGAAAATATGATAAAAATGCATGACCTAAACTAAGAGTAGAGTTACCTCAACAAAGTCACTCCATGGGGTCATGATCACCCCTTCCATCGCCATAATCCGGATGAACACCGGCATCATGCATCAAGCTCAAGTCTATCATCCCCTGCTCCAAGGTATTAAAATCCAAGGGCCCATTGTACCTGGGGTCTGATGTGCTACCTCCCCTCCAATGGAGGTCAAGATCCCTGTGTAGGCGATCTTGCCTCAAAAACATCCGCCCGAAAGCGGCCTCCATCCAAGCAGGAGAAGGGTCAGCACGTGGTGGAGTAACCACCTCATTCACCACCTCAACATTTTCTTCTTCCTCCTCTTCTTCTTCCTCTTCTTCTTCATCTTCTCCCGCTGGCTCCTCAGGATCCTCTTCCTCTTCATCCTCTTGAGGCATCCTTGCTGTCCATTCCTTATAAAGTTGAGCGATCCTCTCCTTACTGAGCAGAGGTGCCACAGGCAACCTCTTCTCAATAACATGGACTGGCCTCCTAGCTCTGTCCCTCACCGCATGAATCAAAGAGCAAATCAAGTGAGGAAAGATGGGCCGATGCTTGTCTTTACTCCTGTTGTAGAGGGAATAAATCCGACCAGCAATGATGGTGGCCACGTCCATAGGATGGCCTCTCACGATGCAATAGATAGCAACCAATGTAACCTCTCTAACTTCAGATTTGTTAGAGCTAGGAATGAGGGAATCCTGCAAAAATTCAGCCCAAACTCTAGCCAGTGGTGTCATATCCTTCCTTCTCACAAAAATGATCTCATCTTCAACTGCTTCCCACTCCCGCCCAGGCCTAACAATCACTGCCTTCATGTCTTCCAAGATCTCCGGTGACCTCTCCTTTAAGAGCTCATGATAAGTGGCCTTCTCGGGGAAAAGCTCCTTCTCTTGGTCCTCCGAGAGGAGACCAAGATGCCTGCGAATGACTGCTGGATTGTAGTCAATCACATCTCCCCTGAACCAAGATGAATTCACCGGTGGCCTGGACCTGTCCTCTTGATTGTCACAGTAGGTGTTCGCGTAGAACTCCCTAACCATGACTTCACAAGCAAACGGAATGGGGTTGACCCAATTCTTCCACCTCCTAATCTCCATGGCTTCTTGCATGCCCAAGAGGTCTCTCCTTCCCTCCCGATACAAAACTCCCCGCTCCTTCACACACTCCTTGTGTGCTAGGTGAGCTCGGTAAAACTCCTCCTTAATCGCTGATAGGAAGCGGGAGCGATCAAAACTCCGGAAGGTGGAGGAAGAAGCTGCAGCTCTTGTGTTGGTTCTTGCTCTTTTCACAAGCATCTGCAAAGTTGTTAGCCCATACACAAGCCACAAACGTTAGAAATGTTAGTTCAAAAAGAAATGAGAGGAGAAACTTTGTACAAAAACAAAAACAGAACAACCTAAGAGCACCCAACAAGTTTCTTAGCGATTTTGGCAAAGAGAGAAAAACTACCACAAGCACTTGCCAAAAATCGACTAAGAGAACCCATTGAGGCATTCTATCAAACACCTAATAAGCAAAAGCTAAACTAAACTAATCCACAAAATCCTAACTACCCATTCCTCACAAATTTACAACTCCTTTCTAATTAAGCACAAAACCAACCCATAATGAACATACACAACCCAAACCCAACTTGCACTAGCACAAATTCACTCACCCTTACCCAAAAGAAGCATGCATTGCAAAACTCATGAACTATGATGAAGAAAAGTGGAAAATGGAACTTACCTTGACTTGAGAGTGAGTGGGTGCAAGTGGAATAGACTTGATGCAATGCAGAACTTTGAAGTAAAAGGAAGAGCTAATGTGTGTGCAAGTGAGAAATGAGAAGTGGAAATGGGGTATGGAGAGAGTGGGGTGCGTTTTTTATGGGAGAATGGGAGTTAAGAGTGGGAAAATGAAAGGTTGGGGTTTTAAAACCCAAAATCTGGCAGATACAACGAAATGGAGAGCTCGAGCGCTCGTGCCAGATACAGAGGCAGTGCCTCTGCCACTAATTGGCGCCTAGGCGCCCATGATTTGGCGCCTAGTCGCTCAACCCAGTTTTTTCACAAAAATTTTTACTTTTTTTCTCATTTTTTTTTGAAATTAAACACCTAAAATACTACAAAATTAAAAGATAGGAAATAATAAAATAAAAAGAATGGGTTGTCTCCCATTTAGCCCTAGGTTATAGTCCTAGGTGGACTCTCCTTCCGATGGTGTTAGGAAGGAAATTCCTTTCCATTGATTAACTTACCACAAGTGCAAGGTCTTCCTTGCACAAAACCTCTGGAGTAAATCCTCCCATGAGGCTATGTCTTCTTGCTCATCAAACCAAGTTCTAGCCTCCCTTGTCAAAGAATGAGGGAAGAGTTTAATCTTCACTTCATCACTTGAAACACCCTCAATCTTAGCAAGGGTGCTAGCTTGGGTAAACTTCACCATATGAGCATGCAAATTCTCGTACTTGGATCCCCCATACTTGTTACCATTAACAAGCTTGATGAGAGCCGGATGGAACTCATCAATTTGGGCATTAACTTTGGGGATCTCTTCCAAAACCCTCGACCTGCTTCTAATCACATCACAGACAAAGTCATTGTCATGGTTAGTCTCAATCATAGGATTAAAAACAGAAAACCGTACCTTTTCCTTACCAACACGGAGAATGAGGTGACCCTTGTCAACATCAATCTTAGCTCTACCAGTAGCTAAGAAGGGTCGACCAAGAATGAGAGGAATCTTCTCATCCTCCTCCATATCAAGCACAACAAAATCCACGGGGAACACATACTTGTCCACCCGCACCATTACATCCTCCACAATCCCATATGGAGTCTTGAGGGATCGATCCGCCATTTGCAAGGAAAGCATGGTTGGAGTAACCTCTCCTAGGTTAAGCCTCTCAAACATGGTGAGTGGCATCAAATTGATGCTCGCTCCAAGATCACACAAGGCTTCCACATCCGCCATGCCTTCAATTTCTACCGGAATAGTGAAACTTCCGGGGTCCCTTCTTTTCTTAGGCATCTTCCGCTGCAAAATGGCACTACATTCCTCCGTCATCAACACCGTCTCATCTACTCCCTTCAACCTTCTTCTCTTATGCAGAATATCCTTCATAAACTTAGCATAAATAGGCATTTGTTCCAAAGCATCGGCAAAAGGAATACTAATGTGGAGCTTTTTGAAAACATCAACAAATTTTGAAAACTTTTTATCTAAGCTCTTCTTAGCCAATGCTTTAGGGAACGGAACCTTGCTAGTTTCAGGAGTAAGATCAACTTCCCCTCTCACCTTAATAGGTACAACTACTTCTCCTCCCACTATCTCCTCTCTCTTTTCTCCCTCTGTTTTTTTCTTCAATTCACTTATCACTCTCCCTTTTCTAGTGGCTACAACAGAGGCATTTTCTTGCTTAGGATTGGGGATAGTGTCGGAAGGAAATTTACCTTGAGGTCTCTCGGCTATTTGCTTAGCCAGCTGGCCAAATTGATTCTCAAGATTCTTGATAGCCGCCTCTTGATTCTTGTAATTATTCTCCGTCCGGTTGATGAAAGTTTCCACCAACTCTTCTAAGCTCTTCTTGGAACCACCACCTTCACCTTCTCCTCGCTCTTGAGGTTGTCTTGAGCTTTGGCCTTGAAATCCTTGGCTAGGAAATTGTCTTTGAAAACCACTTCCTTGCCCATTATTACCTTGCCTCCAAGAAAAATTAGGGTGATTCCTCCATCCTGGATTGTAAGTATTTGAAAATGGGTCATTCCGAGCTTGACCCATAGCCTTCACTTCCTCCTCCGGTCTAGTCTCTGTGCATTCTTCGCTGTCATGTGGCCCTCCGCAAGTCACACACTCCACCTTGGCAACTCGACTACCAATCCTGGTAGTCTTCATTTGATTTTGAATCTCGTTCATTTGCTTGGAGAGTTGCTTGTTGGAGGCCATAAGTTGATCATAAGCTTCAACCTCAAGTACTCCTCTTCGGGCTTGGCGATCATTACTAGAGTTCATGGCTCTTATAGCCATCTTTTCAATCAAATCATACCCCACTTGTGGAAGTAAGGCATCGAACTCTCCACTTGAAGCCGCATCCAAACCAAACCTCGAAGAATATTGGAGACCATCATAGAACTTTGCTACTTGCTCAGCTTGAGTAAGGTTATGTTGAGGACACCTCCTCAAGAGCTTCTTGAACCTCTCCCAAGCTTCATAGAGATTCTCATCGGTGGATTGAGTAAAAGTCATGATGTCATTCTTGAGCTTCCTCAAGAGGGCTCTTGGAACAAACCTTGTGGTGAACTTCTCAGCCAAGTCTTCCCAAGATGTAATGCTACCTTGGGGCTGTGAATTCAACCACTCTTCAGCAGTATCCCTCAATGAAAAAGGGAACAAACTCAAACGGATTGTGTCCGCTGAAACATTCTGAACTCTGTAGGTGTTGCAATTGCGGATAAACCGCTCCATGTGTGCATGAGGATCTTCAAGAGCACCTCCACCATACTGATTTTGGCTCACCAAGTTGATGAATTCCGGCCTCAGCTCAAAGTTTCCCGTGCCATCGGGGGAAACTATGCTGCCCGGATAATCGTAGCTCATGGCAGCCGAGGTGAGGTCTCTAAGAGAACGATTAGCATTCTCCAATTCTTGCTCTTGAAGTCTTTGAGCAAGAGCCTCATTCACTCTTTCTTCAATGTGGGCTTGCATCTCCTCCTCCGTCATATGGGCAGCCATGGCGGCTAACTCAGCAGCTCTTTGTTGGGCTCGACGACGGCGAAGAGTACGTTCAGGCTCCGGATCAAACAGCAATGGATCCGTGCCAAGCCTACTGTGCATAAACTGAAATCACAAAAACAGAGAAAAGGTTAGTAACACCTATTCAATGCAATGCTTAGTAAAACAAACAAACAAACTCTTTAACTTAAACCGAAAACCACAAACAATCCCCGGCAACGGCGCCAAAAACTTGTTGGTCAATTCGCAAGTGTACGAATACCTCCGGGTTTTAAAATATCGAACCACAGGGATTGTGAGTGAGAATTGTTGATTTAAGCCTAAAGTTTGCAAGTTCTTAAAACAGTAAAATTTAGAAATTGATTTTGGTTGATTGTGACAAAAGATTTGCAAAAGAGCAATGTTGAAAATGATGTAAATAACAATTGATAGAAAATTGCCTTGGGTTTTTGATCAACTAATCCATTTTAGTCCACCTATCCTATGCATGTGATATCTTGATTTCTCTCTTGTTTTTATAGCCTATGTACTTACTAGTTGATTCCTCACAAAAGTAATTCTCTCAAATTGAAAGATAAGCCCAATTCCTTGTGTACTTAGTCATTTATATGAGGTTTTATAGCATGGTTATTCAGGCCAACAAAACCCTACCCTCACTCTATTCCTAGAAGCAAGTATAGAAGGACCTATTCCAATTCATGTCCCTAAATCATAACAAATTTCCATTTGATTATAATCTAGCCTATAGCAAAGGTGCACCAAAGCTAAACATGCAATAAGGAATTGAAATACAAGATTGAATCAAGACTCATTCATAGAGATAGGATTTAACAAACTAAAATTTCATAGAATCTCTTAACCCAAAGCAAAAAGTAAACTAGCCACTCATGGCTAGTGAATTCATAAAGGAAATGTAAAGAAAACCTGAGAAGAAATACAAGTTGGAAGCCTCCCTTGGCCCCAAAGTTCTCCTCAGCTCTCAAACTTGATAAAAAATGAGTAAAATGTCAAAATGTATCAAAGAAATTGGCCTAAGCCTTATTTATAGGCAAAACAAACGAAACTGGGCGCTCAGGCGCCAATTCAGAGCGCTTGAGCGCCAATTGCATGTTGAAAAACATGCTCTCTGACCCTATTGGCGCCTAGGCGCCCACTCCCAGCGCCTAGGCGCTCAAGCTTGCCTGAAAAAGACTTTTTGGCTTCTGAAACTCCTCTTTTCAATTCTCTTTAAGTTCTTCATCAACTCCATGCTTCTTGGCCTTCTTTCCCCTTCAGTTTCTGCACTCCAAACCTAACCAACAAGACAAGGAAGATTCTAGAAGCTCCAAGAGCTCATTAGCACAAGAAGTCCTTCATAAAACACAACAAAACCATGCAAGTCCTAAACTTTACTTAAAATGCAAGAAAACTACCTATAAAACTACTAAATTACCAAAACGAAATAAAAACTAGAGAAAAGAATAAAAATGCATGAGAATGCATGAAACACTACATGAGACTCAACAAAAAGACTCAAAACAACCAAAGAAATGACCCTAAAAACACTACTAAAATAGGGTCATCAAGTCTCATTGATGCGGACATTAGAGCTTTCTGGTGAATTTTCAGAGTTTGAGTTGGGAACCCCTTTCCTGATGCAGCTTCTTCTATTTATAACGTTGTTTCCTTCCCCACGTTCTTGGCGGTTTTTCTTCAATGTGTATGGGCTTAGTGGGTTTGAATTTTGACGCCTTACCCCACGTTCAACCGGAGATTCTGAGCACGTGATTTTAATTGACACGTGGGTGGTCTTGGGTCGTGGGTAACCGTTGCCATTCGTGGCATCGTGGGTACACGCACGTGCTTGTAATTGCCCATCACTCGGTAAATGCTTCCTTAGCCGAGTTTATCGACTTGTCGAATTTTCTTTTACTTCCTTGACTTTGTGGGAGTGTTACCTAACGAACCTCAAGTCTCACCATGGTCTTTTTTGTCGAGAACTCGTCTTCCTGGCACCGGTGTCGAGGATCGTGGTGTTAAGGATTTTAGCTCAACAATAGGAAAAACTAAATTAGGACGTCCTGACACAGGAGAGGCACAACGTTTGAGGGCGGAGACCTCCAAACCTGCCTCCTACCTCCAAGCTGGGTGTGGTAACTCATGCATGTAACCCAAGTGGCATGGGGGCATTAAAGTGATGGAAGAATGTTGCTCAAGTTCCTGTATTGAGGGATGGTCCTTTAGTTTGTTTCAGTTCTTTCTTAACAAAGAGAGAGCCCCGAAAAACCACCGAGTTCAGTAGATATAAATAGGAAATAAGTAAAAGAGTAAAAGATTATACAGTCACTATGATAAATACAAAATAATCTCATATTATCTAACAAGAATGACTTTAAATATGTAACACTTGAATCAATTCTTAAAATTGGGGTTAACTCAAACATTATCATAAAAGCTAGTTTAGTGGTAAGAATTGCTCTACTTTTAGTAACTGTTTATTTAGTGGTATCTCAAGTTAAGGTAAAACTTCTTAACACACTCTATCACACCTAAAATTAGTCATTTGGAGCGTCGAATTAGTAGAAATTAACATTAATTGTTAAATTACTCGTATATAGGCGGTGTACAATAAGCGAATATAATAAATAAAAGATGAGATTAAAACACATTATTGTCATACCTTTCGTTTATCTCTCTTCTACTCATATTCTCTCTAGGCGTGGTTTGATTTTGGTTGTAAAGAAAATATTTTACTAATATATGAATCTTATTTAAATTCAATTATGTGATATCATAAATTTAATCTAACATCTAACAATATCATTTTGGGGTTTTAATTCATTTACAACTCATTTTCTATTTTATTTCATTTCCACTGTCTATTTCATGAGATTTCTTTTTTTTCTTCCTGTATTTCTAGGTGTGAATGTGAATAAAACTTTATTGCATATTCTGTTTGCGACACTGCCATATGTATGTTACCACTGCATTGGTGTACAAGACAAAACAAGAAAATACCAAAAGAAATTCTTAATAAAAAAATGTCTAGTACCCTATGACCCCCTTGCTTCAATGCTCCATATTGTCTATATATACACGCATAGAATTGCTGCTTTTCACCCAACAGAAAGAAATTGATGCACCTTACTCCCCTGTTTTTTTCTAAATGGACCTTCAACCATTCTACCCTTTGACCCTTTCTTTCATTTTCCTCATCTTCATTTTAACACGAAAATTAAAGAATCCCAAGAAAACTGACTCAATTCCAAATATACCACCCGGGCCATGGAAGCTGCCAATCATAGGAAACATACACCATCTTGTTGGCTCTCCACCACACAGAAAATTAAGAGAATTGGCCCAAAAATATGGCCCCTTGATGCATCTCCAACTTGGAGAGGTCTTCTTCATCATTGTTTCCTCACCACAGTATGCTAAGGCAATCATGAAAACCCATGATGTTACCTTTGCATCAAGGCCTTATTCTCTAGTCTCTGATATAGTGTTTTATGGTTCCACAGACATAGCCTTTTCACCTTATGGTGAGTACTGGAGACAGCTTCGAAAGATTTGCACTGTAGAGCTTCTAAGCATGAAACGTGTGCAGTCTTTTAGGCCAATCAGAGAAGAAGAGGTGAATAACCTCATCAAACGCATTGCTCCAGAAGAAGGATCAGTCTTCAATCTGTCTCAAGCAATTCTTTCATTGGTGTTCACAATCACTTCTAGAGCTGCTTTTGGCAAGAAGTACAAGGAGCAAGGAGAATTCATATTATGTGTAAGAGAAGTTTTGAATCTAGCTGGGGGTTTCTACATAGGAGATTTGTTTCCTTCAGCTAAGTGGCTTCAAAACCTCACTGGGATGAGGCCTAAGCTTGAAGAGCTACACAAAAAATTGGATAGAATAATAGAGACTATCATCGATGACCATAAAGCTAAGTCAAGAACCAAACAAGGCCAAGTTGAAGGAGCAGAGGAAGATCTGATTGATGTTCTATTGAAATTTGAGGACAGTAGCAATGATCAAGATTTTCATTTAACTAATAAAAACATCAGAGCCATACTCTTTGTAAGCATATCAATTGCCTTGCAAAATCATATGCATGTGAAAAATGATATATTTTTTTGCTGTGAAAATCAGCTTCATTTCCGCATAATCAAATCTGGCAACCAAAAGCAACTTATGAAAACTGAGCCAAAATTGATTTGGAACTCAGAATCAATCATTTGTGGGATATGATGTGTAGCAGGATATCTTTGATGTTTGAACTAATTTAACTTGAATTTTTTATCTTTTCAGGATATCTTCACAGGTGGAAGTGACACTGCCGCAAATACCGTTAACTGGGCAATGGCTGAGATGATGAAGGATCCAAGAGTATTGAAAAAAGCACAAGCTGAAGTGAGAGAGATATTCCAGAAGAGAGGGAAGGTTGATGAAACTTGCAATGATGAACTCAAATACTTGAAAGCAATTATCAAAGAGGTCTTCAGGTTACACCCTCCTGGTCCTCTTCTAATTCCTAGGGAATGTGCACAAGCTTGTGAGATTAATGGCTATCACATACCAGCAAAAAGTAAGGTCATAGTCAATGCTTTTGCAATTGCAACAGATCCTAAATATTGGACTGAACCTGAGAGGTTTTATCCTGAGAGGTTCATTGATAGCTCTATTGACTTCAAAGGAACTAACTTTGAGTATATCCCTTTTGGTGCTGGAAGGAGAATTTGTCCAGGCATGAACTATGGTGTTGCAAATATTGAGTGGATTCTTGTTTTGTTGTTGTATCACTTTGATTGGATACTTCCCAAGGGAATGAAAAATGAGGATTTGGACATGTCTGAACAATTTGGAGCGTCTGTCATAAGAAAAGATGATTTGAACTTAATTCCGGTTGCTTTTTCTTCTTCTCCGCTTGGAAAATGAACCCCAAAAGTCCAATATGTGAATTTTATTACTGTATAATGTAAGAATCTAATTGAAAAAATATTCATAAACCACTCTTATCATCTTATGTATCGACCCTTAGACAAAAAAAAAAGAGAATAGAGTGAAGAAATGAATTAGTATATCATCATATAATGTGATAAGGTGGAAATAAAGAGAAAAATGTGTTTCTGAGTGTCTATATTATTGAGTGGTTTATGAATCAGTCCTCTTATTTAAATGGTTCTTGTGGTCTACCACCATTGTAATTTACTTTGTTTTTAATGAATAAATCTCCATTGGTAGCGTAAAAAATAGTATTTACACAACACAAACATTATTTTTTCGGATAAATACATTTGAGATTATTTTTAGAGTATTTTACCTATTTTCATACATCTATATCATTCCAGTAAATTTTTGACATTATGTTATGTTGTAAGGTTATTATATTTTTTTTTTACACAATTTTTCTACTTGGCTGATGCGACATCGTGAAGGTTTGAGTTGGCCTATACAACTAACACTAAGTGAAGGATGATAGCGTCAGCCATCATGACACGTGTATAATGTCGGTTCAGAGTCGGCTTAACTGACGCTAATAGTTTGTGTCTGTCGCGTGCCAACAAAGATCATCACTGTTACTTTTGTATTAGGCGAACCAATCCCTTGTGGGCTTATCAAAGACACTCTCGACTTAATCTTAAGTCTTAGTGTCTTGTGGTCTGATATGGGCGCACCGACTTTATGTATAAGTGGGCTGATCAATATCATGTAATAAATGGGCCGGGTAACCCATGGTTCATTCGGACCAAAACCCAAGTTATAAATATCAGGCACCACCCAAGCGGCGGGGGCACCTAACATTTCACGCATTCTTTCAAATCTTGTTCGTTCTTGATTACTTTCAACTGTTTAGCCCAAGTTTAATAGTTCCATACCGGAACAAGATTGCTTGTCAATTGCATCATACATATTTTCAATTTTCAGAGGCATTTTCATTCTTTAACAAAAGTATTTTCCTTTTACTCATGAGGTGTGTAACACCCTCTAAACCCCGCGTAATTTTTATAGCATAAATCAGAGTAAAATGCATAACACAGAGGGTGTCACATTTATTCTCCAAAAACATACATCAAAAACACTTGTCATGCTCATAATTTAGATATAAACTTTCAACTTTGATGCCTCAATATCATATGCATAGCACAGCGGATTTATTTCAACTCCAAGATAAAACATAACCCAAAAAGAAATAAAGAGAGTTCATAAAATTTCTCCTAACATCCAGACACAATACTAAACGTTTCTCCGGTGTTACATAATAGAGCATGACTCTCATCACTAAAAGCATATCTTAAAGACTAGCTCCCCCGACTACTCGCGAGAAGTTTCACTATCCTCAATACCTGAGCGATGTCGCATAGAACACCATTCCAACATAAGGGTGAGAACTCATATCATATGGATAAGCATAATAATAAATAATGTAAAAGCTTATCTATGTTCCACATAAATTCTTCACACTCCACTAACAAATAATAAATTATGTAATTTAATATAATCAGTCAATCTCACAGTTATGACAATACTCCATAATTTATAGCATCAAATAAGCAAATATTATTGTCTCCAATTACCACAACATCAAATCTCAAAAAAATATCACATTTATCATTAATTAGCATCAACAACTCCCTAACACATATGACTCAAGTGAGACCCGTGCAAATGCCTTTGGTACCAAAGTTGTTATCCTTAGCGGTATCACCGCGTCCACTCCAGACAGATAACCACCAATAAAGCCCTCGCTCTAGGCTTTCAAAATCACTCCAGTTTTGGGACAAGTCACTAGCATCCACGAGAACTAGCAAACGTTGCCTCTTGACAACTATGCAGTGTATTGTGCAAAACTTAACTAACATATGCATATTTCATACCATCTCCAAGTCCTAATTATTTTAGCATATTCATCACCTCATCACCAGTTGCACAAAACACATATTACATGTTATCAATTATACAACTTGTAATCACAACAACTTAACATCTCAAACATAACATCAATTCAAAAAGAACATCATATGATGAACTATTAAACAGATGTAAATTAAATATGATTCATATATAACAGGTTCTGCAACTATTATACAAAAACTAGATTCTTCCTAATTTTCCATAAAAACTCATCATCTCCCTGCACTATCCCCTCATGCGCGCACTACCGCGTGCACCACTACCTACATGCGCCACCACCCTCGCGCGCAACCCTTGTCATGGCCGCGCACCACCGCGCCTTGCGCATCACCATGCGCGCGCACCACATCTTTTTTCGAAAACAACATTTGCACCTAAAATGACTCAATTTATTCAAAACGGTTATAAACTGTACAACAACCTAGACGAATTTTTAAATACCTCAAATACACTCAGAAAAATCCAATAGTTTTATCATGGTTCCCTATACACGTTTTGTAAATCCCTGTAAAATTTCAAGTCAAAATTCGAAGTACAAAATTCAGGAAAAATCTAACACTAACAGCAGTTCGTGAGAAACGAGACAGCTTAACCTATCCTCACTAAAACGCATATAACTCGAGCTACAGACGTCGGAAGGACGTGAAACCAGCGGCAAAAGTTTTATAACAGAAAGGGATACAACCTTTATGAAGACTACTTCTTCAAATTAGGTCATTAATAGAGCTCGAAATAGGATTCAAGAGATCGTAAATTTCTACAGCCTCATGCGCGGCACGCTACCCCCTCTCTCTTCCACCCACAATTCATAACCCTAAATTCAATTATCCACCTTCAGTTTAGAAAAAACTGCATCCTAGGGTTCCTAAATCAGGCTTTTTATCATTATCCACTATCATACCAATCCAAATAACATGAATTCAAACCCTTACCTCTTGTAGATCAACTCTAGGTTTTCTCCACTTTTCTCTTCTCCTCCCTTTTCACATGTTTTCTGTTCTGCTCCTCTTCTAATCCTTATTTTTTTTTTCTTTCTTTTCTACTATTTATTTCACTCCTAACCCTAAACTAGTAGTACTAGTGGGCTACACTCCATATATCACCTTAACCCAACAACCTTATCTAATAAAATCACATAATAATTATCATATATTATAATAATTAAAACATAATAGTAAATAACCTAATAACGGAAAAAAAGGGTGTTACAAGGTGTGTATATATCATTGTTGTTTTCTACCCCAATAATGTTACTTACACACACCTCTTTTTGAGGTGAAAGAGGTAGAATGAGGAAAGAGATAGGAACAAAAGAAAAAGTAAGAGAGAGAAAGTATGAGATATGATAGATGATAAGAGAAGAGAGATAGAAACAAAAATAAGTGGAAATGAAGTGTTTAAAAAATGAAGTGTGTATATATCATTGTTGTTTCTACCCAACCAAACAAGTAGGAAGATAGCTCAACATTTCATTATCTTTGATATTATACTTTCATAAAAAAATATACTCGTTTTATTTATCTTTTACTTCTTGTTTCATTTTCTTTCTAATCATTATCTTCTCTGCTACCAAATTAAGATGTGAGGAATAATATTCAGATAGTTTTGATTTTTTTTTAAGGAAATATTCAGATAGTTTTGATGATCTCATTTTGATGGATAGCAGCCGTCCTAGGATGTGTGTATAAAGAATATTTGCATCCCCAAAGTGAATCTTTCAGTTATATTATTATAAAAATTATTTTTTTTCAATTATTACTTCTTGCGAAACCTCACAAGTGACGGCATGGAAGCATAGATCATGCACTATACAAAACAAACAAACATTACATCCGGCAGGATAATAACTTTAAGAAAAAACAAATAGAATATTCCAATTAAACCTTTTTGGAGTAGAGATCTCGCAGAATCAGTCCAGATGGATAACTTTGGTTGGATCAATAAGTGAATTTCTTAATTCCCTCCGGTCTCTTTAGTTATGAAATTGTTTGGTTGACATCTCACATTCATCCAAAAAGACATATAATTACACATAAAGACATTAAAAAAGTCAGTGAAAAAGAAAAACTAACAGACGTAAATGAAAGAGGGCAAGAGAAGGAGGTTCAGTAGAGTTTATTATTGTGAATCAAGTGTTACAGCTTTGAGCAAATATAAATAGGAAATAAGTAAAAGACTAAAAGACTATAATCTGCCACTATGATAAATAATAAAATAATCTTATATTATCTAATAAGAATGACTTCAAGCAAGTAACACTTCCCGTAAAAAAAATAGAAGTATGTAACACATGAATCAATTTTTAGAATTTGGGTTAACTCTAACATTACCTTAAAAGCTAGTTTAGTGGTAAGAGTTGCTCTAAGTTTAGTAAATGCTTATTTAGCAATATCTCAAGTCAACGCAAGACTTCTTAATACACTCTCTCGCGTCTAAAATTGGACATTTAGAGCGTAGAATTAAAAGAAATTAACATTAATATATAGACGGTGTACAATTAGCGGATATAATGAATAAAAGATAAGATTGAAACACATTATTGTCATACCTGTCACTTATCTTTCTACTCTTCTCATTAGGCGTGATTTAATTTTAGGTGTGAAGAGAATATTTTTCTAATATTATCGATGTTATGAATCTTATTTAATTTCAATTATGTGATATCATAAATTTAATCTAACATATAGCAATATCGTTTTGAAATTTTGATTTATTTACAACTCATTTTTTCTTTTATTTCATTTCCACTATCTCTTTTTATCATATATCTCTCATATCTTTTTTTTCTTCATATATTTAAGGAAAACGTTATTGCATCAAATGATTTGCGACACTGCCATATGTATGTTACCACTCTATTGATGTACTACTCTCAAAACAAAACAGAGAAAATACCAAAATAAATTCTTAATAAAAAAATGTCTAGTACCCTAAGAACCCCTTGCTTCAATGCTCCATATTGTCTATATATACACACATAGAATTGCTGCTTTTCACCAAACAGAAAGAAATTGATGCACCTTACTCCCCTGTTTTTTTCTAAATGGACCTTCAACCATTCTTCTACCCTTTGACCCTTTCTTTCATTTTCCTCATCTTCATTTTCACACGAAAATTAAAGAATCTCAAGAAAACTGACTTAATTCCAAATATACCACCCGAAGTTTCAAAAAAAAAAAATATACCACCCGGGCCATGGAAGCTACCAATCATAGGAAACATACACCATCTTGTTGGCTCTCCACCACACAGAAAATTAAGAGAATTGGCCCAAAAATATGGCCCCTTGATGCATCTCCAACTTGGAGAGGTCTTCTTCATCATTGTTTCCTCACCAGAGTATGCTAAGGCAATCATGAAAACCCATGATGTTACCTTTGCATCAAGGCCTTATTCTCTAGTCTCTGATATAGTGTTTTATGGTTCCACAGACATAGCCTTTTCACCTTATGGTGAGTACTGGAGACAGCTTCGAAAGATTTGCACTGTAGAGCTTCTAAGCATGAAACGTGTGCAGTCTTTTAGGCCAATCAGAGAAGAAGAGGTGAATAATCTCATCAAACGCATTGCTTCAGAAGAAGGATCAGTCATCAATCTCTCTCAAGCAATTGTTTCATTGATGTTCACAATCACTTCTAGAGCTGCTTTTGGCAAGACGTACATGGGGCAAGAAGAGTTCATACCATGTGTAAGAGAAGTTCTGAAGCTAGCTGGGGGTTTTTTCATCGGAGATTTGTTTCCTTCTGCTAAGTGGCTCCAGAACCTTACTCGAATGAGGCCTAAGCTTGAAGAGCTACACAAAAAATTGGATAAAATTATGGTGACTATCATCGATGACCATAAGGCAAAGTCAAGAACCAAACAAGGCCAAGTTAAAGGAGGAGAGGAAGATCTCATTGATGTTCTCTTAAAATTTGAGGAGAGTGGCACTGACCAGGATTTTCACATAACCAATAGAAACATCAGAGCCATACTCTTTGTAAGCATATCAATTGTCTTGCAAAATCATAAACATGTGAATAATTATATATTCTGGTGCGAAAATCAGCTTCTTTTATCATAGAATCAATTATGACACTCAGAAGTCAGAAGCTCCCCACACAAACGCTTCTTTCAGGAATTGATCCCTCAGAATCAATTGTCAAAATTTCCCAATCACTTTCCGGGAATTGTGCAGTACTTTGATGTGCTGGATACCTTTGATGTTTGAATTGATTTAACTTGATATTTATATATTGCCTTTCAGGATATCTTCACTGCTGGAAGTGACACAGCAGCAACTACCATTAACTGGGCAATGGCTGAAATGATGAAGGATCCAAGAGTATTGAAGAAAGCACAAGCTGAAGTGAGAGAGATATTCCATAAGAGAGGGAAGGTTGAAGAAACTTGCATGGATGAACTCAAATACTTGAGAGCAATCATCAAAGAGGTCTTAAGGTTACACCCTCCTGGTCCTCTTCTAATTCCTAGGGAATGTGCACAAGCTTGTGAGATTAATGGCTATCACATACCAGCAAAAAGTAAGGTCATAGTCAATGCTTGGGCAATTTCAACAGATTCTAAATATTGGACTGAACCTGAGAGGTTTTATCCTGAGAGGTTCATTGATAGCTCTATTGACTTCAAAGGAACTAACTTTGAGTATATCCCTTTTGGTGCTGGAAGGAGAATTTGTCCAGGCATGAACTATGGTGTTGCAAATATTGAGTGGATTCTTGCTTTGTTGTTGTATCACTTTGATTGGATACTTCCCAACGGAATGAAAAATGAGGATTTGGACATGACTGAGCTATTTGGAGCGTCTGTCATAAGAAAAGATGACTTGAACTTGATTCCAATTGCTTCTCCTTCTCTACTTGTAAAATGAATCCCAAAAGTCCAATATTTGAACTTTATTACTGTATAATGTAAGAATCTAACCGAAAAAAATATTCATAACCCACTCTTATGTATACACACTCAGACAAAAAGAAAAAGAGATCAGAGTGAAGAAATGAATTGGTATATGATATAATGTGATAAGGTGGAAATAAAGAGAAAAATGTGTTTATGACTTATGAGTGTCTATATTATTGAGTGTTTATGAATCAGTCCTCTTATTTAAATGGTTCTTGTGGTCTACCACCAATTGCAACTTTACTTTGTTTTTAATGAATAAATCTGGATTGGTCTACCACCAATGGTATTTACATACACAAACATCATTTTCTCAGATAAATACATTTGAGATTATTTTGTGAGTCTTTTACCAATTTCTATACATTTAGATTGTTCCAGTAAATTTTTTAATTTTTTACATTATGTTATGTTGTAAAGTTATTATATTTTCTTACACAATTTTTTTACTTGGCTTGCGCTACATCGTGAAGGTTCGAACCAACAAAACACGTTAATTTTAAGTCTTTTAACGTCAGTGATAATGTACACTAAACTAATCCTGGCGTAAATTTTTAACTCGTTAACATCGACCGATGCAATCATCATCGTTTTTGTTGCATGATATAACATATATACTAATTTGCGTTTTCCCATTTATTTATTTATTATCAATTTAAGCATTAGAATTGGCAGTTTACATTTGTTTGAGTGCAATGGACATAGTAAAACCTCAAAAAGTCAATCCAAATCAGTGTTCTCATAAAAGTGATGGGATTCAAAAAAAAAAAAAAACAAAATGCAAGTATCCAATTAAGTAAGATGACCAATAGGTGCATCCAGGCACGCATGCACATACAAGACCATAGGTCAAATGCCCCCACCTGATTTTCAATTCCAAAATTTACTTGTTTGATTTGAAACAAAACATATTACTTAGTTATAAATTATAATGCTAACTTGAAGTATTTGATTTGATTGCCCCTGTGTAAAATAGTTGCCCCCATGACTTACGGTAAAGAAAATGTGCCCCCTGACTTTGTACAATTGTACGTATACTAGTGTTTTTACCCGTGCGCTGCACGGCGAAAGATTTTTCTAAATTTTTTACGTTAATTTTTTTACATGAAATTGAACCGATTAACTGCCATAAAACCATAGATAACAATTGAAACTAAATTTAATACGTTTGCACAACAATGAAATCACAATTGAATCCAACAAAGGCGGAAGATTACATCAATATATATAAGAAATAAAAAGAAAAATAGGATCCTTATGCATTCCACTTGCTGCTTGTTTACCCATGCTCATTAGTAGTTTATTGAATCTGCAAAAATTTGGAAAATGTTTTAAATAAGACATAAAAATATACATCACGGCTACTTACAATGTGCATGATACAAAGAAGTATAAAATCTAAGATAGATAATCTAACCATTCATATGTTCTAGACTACTTCTCCATACACGACATTCTGAGTGCAATTAGATACTACTCATTTGTCATCGACTATAAGTATCTTCAACCTTTTTCTAGATTTTACTCTCGATAAAGCTACATATAGCTGACCGTGCGTGAACACCGACCTAGGAAGGTATAATCCAACATGGGATAGCGATTGGCCTTGGATCTTATTTATAGTCATAGCAAAACAAACAGTTATAGGGAACTGCCTCCTTGAGAATTTGAAAGGAAGGCCAGTGTTAGAAGGAGTTAAGCTAAGTCTAGGAATATAAACCGGTTTACCTGTTTTTGAACCGGAAAGAGCTGTTGCAACAATGATATAAGATGTCAAAGCAGTCACTATCAATCTAGTTCCATTACACAATCCAGCAGACTGATCAATGTTCCGAATCAGCATGATAGGAACTCCAACTTTCAGAACAATTTTGTGGTTGGAAATACCAGAGCACTTAACATCATTTAGGAATTCTGAAGTGAGTCATTCTGCATCTATTTCATAGTCTTCATCTGACCTACATGGAGTGTCGTAACTCAAATATTATGTTTCCTCTCCAGGGATCATTGACATCATGAAGTTATTAACCTCTTCAACACTTTCAAGTGTAGGAGCAAGGAGTGCTCTTTGTTCAAAATATGCATGGTTTTCCAAATTATCAATAACATTGGGATATGCAAAATTGACTAACTCAAGTAAAGGATTATCAGACTCCCTTACCAACAAATCAGAGGGAATTTCTATAATAGAATCATCATCATCGATTGAGATAATCGTGCCATCGCCCACTTGAAGAAGTCAATATGCAAATTCTTTGATTTCCAAGAACGAAGAAGAGGACCTAGCTTGTTGTAATCTCATGTTGGTAGTTAACTTCATTACTTTAGAATGCTTCCATAGGTATGATGAATTCACAGAAGAAGAAATGATGTCTGGTCTACTTCCTTTTAAAACTACTGGAAGAATCTGTCTGAAGTCCTCACCCAAAACAACTACCTTTCCTCCAAAGGGTTTATCGTGGCCAAAAATTGTTTGGGTCTTCATAATGTCTTTCAAAGTTCTGTCTAGAGCTTCAAAACAGTACTTGTTAAGCATAGGGGCTTCATCCCAAATGATAAGACTTGCTTTTTGAAGCATCTCAGCTTTAGGAGAACCTTGACGGACATTACATGTTGATAATTCATGGATTGTGATAGGAATGGAAAATCTAGAGTGAGCAGTTCTACCTCTAGGTAATAGTAATGAAGCAATGCTACTTAACGCAACATTTAGAACAATTTTTCCTTCAGAATGCAGCGCAGCTGAGAGGGTATTCCGATCCACACAAGAGTTTTACCAGATCCGTCAAATCCATATAAGAAAAAAAATCCTCCGTTATTGGACGACACAACATTCAATACCTATAAATTGACATGCTTTATTAATAAGGCCATACGAAACACATCATAAACGAATTTTTTCATTTTTCCTTCTATTATGATTTAATCATAATTTAGTACCTGCGTATAAGCTCCTTTCTGTTCAGAAGTTAGGCAACAGACCAATTGTTGATGCAGTGTGTTCATTTCATCCTTATTGTAATTAAGCTCATCTGCAACAAATTGATTTTCAAAACGAAAGGTCTCACAAAAAGATGGATAAGGTAAGCTAGGCCATTCTTTAAGTGTCCTTCCATTGGTTTGCAACATCTTCTCTATCTCAATCAAACATAAATTCATCAAATCCTCATCATTGATTTGAAGATCTGCAACAAATATTAAATGGATTAAAAAAAAGCCAACAAACGTTCTCAAAATCACAAATAAATAATAAAATTCAATTGTACATAGGAGGTTTCTTTAATACAGCAAAGGAAATGAATCCTTCTAAGATGCCAATTTCAAAGAACATACGTTAATGTGGTGTTTGGTATTTCAATAGGGAACTAAATCTTTTTTTGGAAAAACAAATACTTTGTTTTGAAGTAATAAAGTAGATTTTTTATTCTTTAGGGATATCTAACAAAAACAAACTAAATAAATGTATAATTAATTTAAATATAAAAGCTATTTAAAAAGTTTATTTGAAGTTGTTTATCTAATTTATAATGCTCAGTAAAAAAAAATAACAAATCTTTCCTTATCAGCTAAAATATAACAAAACTTACAAAAACTAACTATTCTCTTATGAGAAAAAGTTTGATGCACCGACGGTGTAAAGTTTTTTTACACCGTCAACCAATCAGATTTCAAGGATGTGAGAAAATCTCTATTAAAGAAATTAAATGAAAAGAGAGATTTTCTCACATCCTTGAAATCTGATTGGTTGACGGTGTAAAAAAACTTTACACCGTCGGTGCATCAAAATTAAACTCTTCTCTTATTTCTCTTAATCAGATCTATTAAAATATCTGATTATACTATTGCCCAAACCCCTTATAATACAAAGATACAAAATATAAAAAAATATATAATATTAGATGAATTATTATTAAATTTTCCTTGGATAAAATGAAAAAATGAAAAGGGACATACATGAGAGATTTTTAATTGAATATATTGGTTTCAAACAAAAAATATATGACCATTTGTTTTAAGATTATTGAGATGGATGGCACAAAGTGCCTCCCTAACGATATTAGAGTAAATAGAGTATTTAATTAGTTTCATAGTAAAACTTTTTATTATTATTTACCTTTGTCAGAATCTGGATGTTTTTTAAAAGGGGAATAATTAATGTAAAAACTCAAAACTCCCAAATATATACTAAAGTAATTTGTTGTATTTGATGGAACTAATATATGGTGAAATTTATGGAAAGAATCATTTTTTTATGCATCATAATGAAATATGGAAATGATCTTCATATAATGAAAATTGGTCTAGGAAATAGAAACTAATGAAGCAAAATAAAAGAAATATCATCATTATTTAAGGTTATGATGGATTCTAAAAAGGGGTACTATTGTTGGAAATTTAAAGAATGTAAATGGAGCCTAAGTATGATTTGTGGGAGATGGACGAATGGGATTAATGAGGTGTTTTAGGGGGATATAGAAAATTTGATTGCTCACACTAACATATGAATGCTCATTAAGGCATCTAGAAGAATAAAAGGATTTGGGTTTTTTTTTAGGGGGTATACGCCATAAATTCCTTCGTTGAAATTAAACATATGGAATTAAACGCGAATACAATTTTGTTTGATCTTAAGATTAATAAATTAAATATAATTTATTCTACTTATTATATTCAGTTTCAAAAAGAAACCTCAAACAAAATTATTCCTAGTATGTATACCCGTGCCAAAGCATATGGGCATATTTCTGAACATATTAAAAATTATTTTTAATATCTGGATTATTTTTTTATATGAATGATAAATAAATACAAATATAATTCTATGTTTAATTAATATGATTATGCTATAAAAATTGAATATGTAATAAATTGCATGATTTTTATTTTTTTATTTTGTTTTTCTCATAACTAAATAATTCTACAAAATGTATAACATATAAAAGATGTGATATTTTTTGGTACATTGAACTGATAAATTGCATCATTCAGGAATTGGTATCTGGACCTCTCCTACTCAACCCATAAAATTATAATAAAATTTTCTTTTTTCTTATTTTTAATTGAAAATATTTTAAGGTAAACGTTCTTCCCCATCAGATTCTATATTCACAATCAAATTGTAATGCTTCTGTATATCTATTCCTAAAAATATTTAAAAATTCTAGAAAAAAATTTAAAAATTATATTAAAACATTTTCTATTAGTTTCAACTTTAAGGTATTTTCATGCTAAATGTTCCCCTTTGTATCAGATTTTTACTATGTAACCTAAACATCAACAAATATAGACTATATACTTTCAATCCCCGTGTGACAAATAGTTTTAAAGGTATTTTCATGGTAAATGTTTATCTTCGCATTAGCTTTAAATGTTCATCATCATCATCATCTCTCTCTCTCTCTCTCTCTCTCTCTCTCTCTCTCTCTCTCTCTCTCTCTCTCTCTCTCTCTCTCTCTCGCACGCTAATGTATAAAGGACTTGTTATTCCAACAACTTGTTCATTTGGAAGCTGAATTAATCTATGTCGTGAGATTCTTATGCTGATTGGATGCTTATAAAACTTAAATTTAGCGACTCAATAATTGATTTTACATTCTCATCAAAAACTTAAGCATAAAAAATATAAGCTATATATGTTCATTTATTCCAATTGTCGTCAAAATTTCATATTTATATAAATACATATTTTAATATAAATGTTCTTCCCCGTGGAATCTATATTTTCACAATCAAATAAAAATGGTTTTGTATATCTACTCTTAAAATTATTTAAAAGTATGGAAAAATTATTAAAATTTTATTAAAACATTTTCTATTAGTTTCAATTTAAAGTATTTTCATGCAAAATGTTAATCATCATGTAGGATCTTTGTACTATATAATTAATAAATATAGACCAAATATGTTAATTCTTCTCTAATCCTTCGTGTGAGCCCTATATTTACAATCAAATTACAATGCTTCTGTATATATACCCTTAAATTATTTACACAGTTTGGGAAGAGTATTAAAATTAAATTAATACATATTTTCTTTTAATTCTAACTTGAAAGTATTTTCATGTAAAATGTTCGTACCTGTATGAGCTTTTTAATATGTAACTTAAACAATAATAAATAAAAGTTATATATGTTCGATTATTCCAATTCCCATCAAAAACTCAAATTTGTATATATATTTAACTTTAGACTTATGAAAAAAAATAGAAAATTATATTAAAGTTTATTGTTTGTTACTTCAGATTGAAAATATTTTAATATAAATGTTATTCTCTGTGGAATCCTTATTTTCACAATCAAATTAAAATGGTTCTGTATATCTACTCTTAAAATTAATTAAAAGTCTGGGAATATTACTAAAATTATATTGAAACATTTTCTATTGGTTTCAACTTGAATGTATTTTCTAATGTTATGAAAACCGGACCGGTCACTGAACCGGTGAAGATACTGATTTAAGGTTTAAAGGTTCAACCGAGGTCGAACCGGGGTCCAACCGGTAGTATTTAAATGGTATTTAAATATAAATATTAATTATTTATACTATTACAAATATAATTTATACTATATATAACACTAATTATAAACATTTTATATTAAATATGAGAATTTAAATTCTAAAACTATACTTAAAAAAAAACTTTCGTAAATGAAATGATAGAGATTAGAGAGCTAGCCACCTAGTTATTTTTTTAAAACTACATAGTAACGTTACAAAATATTTCATTGCTCTTTTTTTTTTCAATCATTGCATTTATTTTTTGAAAATCTAACAGTAGGCTTATTTTTTTGAAATGAACAGTAGGTTTGTTAAGTGTTTAGTAGCTGTACAATTTTCTATAAGTAAAGGGGTGAGTAATAAATGTTTAGTAGCTGTACAATTTTTATCTCTCAATTCTTTTTGGTTTTCTCAATCAAAGGGGTGAGTAATGAATGTTTCTCTTTTGAAAATGAGTTATAAATGTTATATTTTAAAAAAATAATAAATGCCAACAGTTTTATTATGGAAATAACTAATATTAATAGCAACAATACAGAAATCAAGGGCTGCCAGCTTGATATTAGTGCAGGTCTGTTTGGAAAATCAGTTTTTTACCAACCGGTTAAGCCACAGAACCGGCGGTTTTACCAGTTCTGACCGGTTCTTACGGTTCTTGTCCGGTTTAATAATTCCCGATTTTAGAAGGGCTCCGGACCGGTGAGATGGCCGGCCGGTCCGTTCCGGTTTTCATAACATTGGTATTTTCATGTCAAATCTTCCTCATGTAAGAGCTTTTTACTATATAATTAATAAATATAGACTAAATATGTTTATTTTCCTCTAATTCCCCGTGAAAGCCCTATAATCACAATCAAACTATAATGCTTTTGTATATATACTCTTAAATTATTTAAAACGTATGGAAAAATTATTAAAATTATAATAAAACATTTTCTATTAGTTTCAACTTGAAAGTATTTTCATGCAAAACGTTCCTCATGTTAATTGTTCTCTAATTCCCCGTGGGATCCTTATATGGCTATATTCACAATCAAATTATAATGTTTCTGTAATCTACTCTTAAATTATTTATAAAGTATGAGAAACATACTAAAATTAAATAAAAATATATAGTCTATTAGTTCCAACTTGAAAGTATAGACTATATTTGTTAATTTATTCCAACTCCAGTATGACTAATATTTAAATCAAAACTTCATTTTTTTTATATATTTACTTCTAAACTTATGAAAAAAATGAAAAATTAAATTAGATTTTATTTTTTGTTATTTTTACTTGAAAATATATTTTTGTTAATGTTCTTTCCCGTGGAATCCCTATTTTCAATGCTTTTATAAATCTACTCTTAAGATTATTTAAAAGTCTGGATAAAGTAATAAAATTATATTAAAACATGTTGTATTAGTTTCAACTTGAAAATATTTTCATACAAAATACTACTTATGTAGGAGCTTTTTACTATATAATTAAGAAATATAAACTAAATATGTTTATTTTCTCTAATTCCACATGGGAGCCCTATATTCAAAATCAATATGTTTATATTTACTCCTAAAGTAATTTAAAAAATCAGTTTATTTTTCAATGAATTTTAACATAAAAGTATATTAATGTAAAATATTCATCCGTGGAAACCTTTTATCATATAATCCAAGAATAAATAAGGAACCAATAAACACTACAACTTTCTTTCTAATGATCACTATTAGTTTAATTCAAAATTAGATTCAGATTTCCTTTATAATAGTTTTCATTTTTTTATGGTAAACTTTGTTTAGTAAACTTCATTTTTTTCATTTTGAACTTGGATAATGAAAATGTTCTTCCCCGTGGGTTCCCAATTTTCACAATCAAAGTATATTGCTTCTATATATATTCTCTTAAAATCATTTTAAAAGATTAGAAATAGCATAAACTTATGTAGAAAAATTTATCGAAAATAGCTGATACATATAGTGGAAAATAGTAGACATATTTATCATAGTTTTATATATATTTACTTCTAAAAATATTTAATTATAACTCCACCGTTCGAATTAGCAGAAGAAGATATTTCTTTATAAATTCTTGGAAGCAATAATAATAATTAAAAGTTCTTGATAGTCACAACAGGTACATCCCTTGAAAATACACAATTTAATCTTTCAAAATTTCAAGTTCATAAGTTTGACAGCTCAATTAAAAATTTCTACTACAAATTGATAACTTCAATGAGCCCTAAAAAAATGGTTGGAGTTCCCGGGTAATTATTTTTCATTATACACTTTCAAAGTGACATGGGTGGCTGCACAAATAATTAAGTTTGCTTGGAGGATTGTTTGTCTTTCCAACGTGTGCGGTCCACAATTACACAAATGGTTTGACATATTCAAGAAGAATACATGTTACATTCAATTGAATAGTATAAGTATCTTAAATATACACACTGAAGAGGATGGTACCGTCAATTTGTGTACATATGTTTTTTATAAAGACCATCGTCAATTGAAAGGTGTTTACTCAGTTTTGATCTAGATGAAAAAACGCAATACATTAATTAAGGGGACCTATGAGACCAACGGAAGCATAAAATAGGAGAGAATAATGGAAAAATTGAAGTTTAAAAACGTAATCAAACTGGAATTGGATCATAAACAATCTTTGTTATAATTAAGGAGTTAACTATTTTTTCTATGGAATAACATAAGATATAATTTATAACTAATGAAGATTTATCTTAATCATGCTATCAAATTACAACGGTAATCAAAACAGTCAACTTATATAATAAATCCATTGAAATTATATTTTTCATCTACCATTACACTGTTTCAAAATCTACCCTGTTGTAAATATATAAGTTAATTATTTTTTATAAGGATATTCAAAAAAATCTCATCTTCCCTTTATTTATTTTTATTTTTTTACAAAGCATAAAGATATATAAAAAAAGCTTTGGGAACAAAGCTCAAAAGAGTACAGGGCAAAAAGGTGATTAGTGAAACAAAAAAGCTATCACCTAACATTGAAGCGCCAACCCCAAAAAACCAGAGAAAAAAACGCCCAACAGAACCCCGATCAGGAATATACAATGAATATACCACATAAGAAAATCCAACCTAAGGCTAACCCAAGAGCAAAGAACCCGCCAAAAAGACTAATTATAAGTTTTGACATTTTTTATATAAAAACCGATAGGCCAATTCCTAGTAGTTTACTAAAGTAATGATTTACCTATACCATTAAGTTTTACCTATTTTTTATAAATAAGTTTAAAATAGGTTGCCATATATTCTTATTTTTTCTTATTAAAAATAGTTCTCTATTACAGAAACACGTTTTATAAATTGTATACACCCTCCGGTCACTATTATAAGCAAAAGTTAGGTTTTTAGATTCATTCAATAAATGATGTATGTGGGTGATCATTAAAATAGTCACATACATCATTTATTAAAAATATAACTTTTGCTTATAATAGTAACCGGGTGATGTATATATCACATACTAATTCAAAATATTCAAATAATAATAATAATTTTATTCCTGTTCCAAAAGGAGAGTAAGCAGTTTTGGCATACATTTGTAAACTCTGAAATCTAGGAGTATTCTAGTGGAGTGAAAAATGTCAATTCAAGATATGGAGGAGACTATGAATGGAGCAGTGATTTGCTTATTGGTTATGTGCCACTACCCTCTCCCTCATTGATATGTGTTAAAATCACACCATAATGTTAGTCAAATTAGATTTTAGTACTCTTGAGATATTAATATCAAAATAAAATATTATAATCTTATATAAAAAATCGATACTCAATTTGAAATGGAAATAACTCGTTGATTGACTAAAAGATGATGAAGCAAAAAACATGATCACATTGATTCAAAATCAAGATCCAAAAGCGGCAAAAGTACAAAACAGAATTGTTTGAGAGGGAGCTTTGGAATTGCTCTTACAAAATTAGACAATGTTTTTTTTTTTTAACATAAATCAAAACTACTGAAACTCAAAGCTATCCCAATGTTTGAAGAGACTGAAATTCTTCATGCATCCTTCTCTTGCTTGATCTCTGTGATTAACTTAGTAGCGGTGGTGCTGCTGCCGCCGCTCCCATCCATCTGAAATTTGTAGTTTCAATCACAAAATTTGAAAGTTCAACAAATATACATCAGCCAAGTAAATCGTCTACAACAAACTAATTAATTTTAAAATTAAGCAATTAAGTAATGTGTCTATAGCAAAAGAAACAGCAAGCTAATTTAAGGAGAAAAACCAATCAACGTTAATAGCAGCAAGCCTATGGAAAACAATAAACTAATTTTTTTACAAATCAAAGATCGATTGATACTTCCACTTGGTTCAAAACGCATCAATCTAAATAAAAAGAAAACAAAAATTTATATTCAAAAATATTGGGGTGTTGTGGGAGAGGATGTAGTGAAGAAGGTGCTGTCCATTTTAAACGAAGGGGAGGACCCCTCTTGCATAAATAAAACATTTGTCTGCTTGATCCCCAAGATTAAAGCACCGGAGAGCCCCAAGGATCTTAGGCCCATAAGCCTCTGCAATGTCATTATGAAGCTGGCCACAAAGTGTATTGCAAACAGAATCAAAGTTTTCTTGGGCGAGGTGGTGAGTGAACAGCAAAGTGCTTTTATCCCTGGAAGACTTATTACGGACAATGCTCTTACTGGTTTTGAAGTCTTTCACTACATGAAAAAAAAGAAAAAAGGAAAGAAGGGTTACATGGCTTTAAAGCTGGACATGACTAAAGCCTATGATCGTATTGAGTGGAGTTTTCTAGAGAAAGTGCTTGAATACATGGGGTTCCCGGAAGCAATTTCCTCTTTAATTATGAGGTGTGTCTCTTCTGTTTCCTATGCTATTCTTGTAAATGGAGAGCCTACTGATTATTTCACCCCACAGAGAAGGTTGCGACAGGGTGACCCTTTATCCCCTTATCTGTTCATCCTTTGTGTTGAAGCCTTTTCTGGTTTGATTAGTGATCAGATAGGGAGAAACAAGCTCCATGGGATCAAAGTGGCGAGAGGCGCCCCTCAGATTAGCCACCTCTTCTTTGCGGATGATAGTTTGATTTTTTCCAGGGCAACTATGGAGGAAGCGCATTGTATCATGGGAGTCATTAGAGAGTATGAACAAGCTTCAGGACAACTTGTTAATTTGGATAAGTCTGCTATTTCTTTCAGCCGAAATGTTACTTCTACCAGTATGGAGATGATCCGCAATCGGATGGGTGTAAAGGCTGTTGATGTCCATGACAAGTATCTTGGCTTACCTACTCTTATTGGGCGCTCAAAGAAGCAAATTTTCTCCAAGGTTGAGGAAAGGGTGTGGGCAAAATTGAAGGGATGGAAGGAAAAAAACTCTATCAAAAGCTGGCAAGGAGATTTTACTAAAATCTGTGGCACAAGCAATCCCTAGTTACTATATGAGCTGCTTTAAACTACCTGCAGGTACATGTCAGAGAATTGAGAGCTCAATGGCAAAATTTTGGTGGGGACAAAAGGATAATGAACGGAAACTTCATTGGGTTAATTGGAAACAACTTTGCAAACCAAAGAGCAAAGGTGGTTTAGGTTTCCGAGATATTGCTGATTTCAACCAAGCTATGCTGGCCAAACAGGTATGGAGGCTCCTGAAAGTTGAGGATTCACTGCTGTATAAGGTGTGGAAGGCAAAATACTTCCCAAACAGCTCTCTTCTAGATGAAAAAGTGGGTTATCAACCAAGTTATACCTGGCGCAGTGTTTGGGGTACTATCAATCTGGTTAAGGAAGGAATAGCATGGCGGGTAGGAGATGGTAGGAAGATCAGAATATGGGATGATATCTGGCTGCTTGGAGAGGGCAAAGGAAAAATTACAACTACTCAGGTCCATGGTCTCTCAACCGTTGCTGACTTGCTTAGTCAAAATAGCAGAATGTGGAATTTTCAACTAATTGATCAGAATTTCCCCAGAGAGATAGCGGATGCAATCAAAGCTGTGCCCCTTGGCTGGAACGTTCGAGATGACTTCTACTATTGGAGATGGAGTAGAGATGGTCGTTTCTCGGTCAAATCTACCTATTTTCAATTACAAGCAAAAAAACAGGAGCAGACTCCCAGCAGTTCCAACTCTGTCTTCCCTTGGATGAAGATATGGAAGGCACCAATACCAGGGAAACTTAAGCATTTTACTTATAGGGTGGCAACAAACACACTACCTTGCAGAGAGAACCTCAGTAAACGTGGCGTTCAAGTGCAAAACGAATGCTGTCTTTGTAATCAACAAGTCACTGAATCTATGACTCACTTGTTCTTCCACTGCCAATGGGCTCGAGCTCTCTGGTTTTCAGGTCCCACTGGCCTTCGCACAGACTCTATCCAGGACCGCTTGGCAGACTGGTTTCGAGGTCTTTGCTCAGCATACGCTCCAAAGGATTTGGTGCATGTTATCCTCGGCTTATGGACGATATGGAAAGCTAGGAATCAGAAATTGTTCAGTAATGAGCTTCTCCCACCTGATATAGCAATGCAGAATAGCCTAAAGTTTTTTACTGAATGGAACGATGCTCAAGATTGGAATATGGATAAGGAGGAATCGAGCTGCATAAGGAAATGGGAGCCACCGCCTGAAGGTACCATAAAAATCAATGTGGATGCCGGATGGACAGGACAAAACTCTACTGGTTACGGCATGGTCGCTCGCTCTCATGATTCACAAATGATGGTGGCAGCTACATACCTTGAGTCCTATCGACTAGATCCAACTAGTGCAGAAGCGTTGGCGATGAGATGGTGCCTACAGAACGCAACAGAAATGCAAATTGAGGATGCTATTATAGAGTCTGATTCCCTGGTTGTAGTTAATGCAATTCACGGCAGGGGTAGCAGACTAGATATAGAGCCCATCATAGCTGATTGTAGACACATCATCGAAGCATTCCATTCACTGATTATTAAACATGTCAATAGGAGAGCAAATAATGCTGCTCATGTACTAGCTTCAATGGCTAACATCTTTCCTTCAAACTTTCGGTGGGATGCCCCCCCTAGAGCTTTGGCTGAGGCAATCTTTGTAGACACTTATGACCATTATTATGAATAATATGCCTCGTACTTGAATTCAAAAAAAAAAAAAAAAAAAATTTCATATAATGAAATGAGAGTTCATACCTTATTATCCATCAATATCAATATATATCATCTCAATTCCAATAAGAGGAAAGAGCAGAAACTAAACGCAGATTGGTTGAGAAAGAAAGATTTATGTTTTGAATCAAACTTCATGTGTTATTTATAGGTGAAGCCTCATGAATTTTATCAACATGGGTTGGCAAAATAAACCAATCAAAATAATATGTGATAGAATCAATCAATTAATATATGTTGGAGACCTCAATAGTTTAAATCAATTAATTGATTAAGAGAGTCTATATACGTATTGTAGTTGGATAAATTGCATCACGTGTCAGTCTTTTAACAATCTTCCACCAATCAAAAATTGATATTTTAGCAATTTTGAATAAATGTCTCAAAGTAATTATGAGAAGTATAAGAAATGACAGTCTTGATATCTAAAATGGTTTAAATGTGCATTTGAATTAGAGATAACTTTAAATTATGATTGACCAAAATTGATGATTGGAAATATGTTAGTCTTAATAATCACGCACAATTAATAGGAAATTAAAGACAATCAGTGAAGTAGAAAAAAATGAAAAAAGCAACGTGATTGGCTTGTTACATGGAGTGGGAGTTAAATGTTTTTAAAATTGAGTAAAGAAAAAATCTGATTGGCCATAAATGTGATAATGGAAGAGAGTCAAGAGACGCAGGGTAAAAGCATATAATATATAAGACTAAAAAAATTGAAAATAAAACTGATTTAAGTGGTTTGCCCTGCACAAAAGTTATAATTCCAATTGAACCACTTTGAAATTTGAGAAACGTGAAACAATAATATGAGAAAGGGGAGGAAAGAGAGAGAGAAGGAATAGAAATTATGGTTAATTGCACATAGAAATTAGATAGAATTAATTCATCTGTATAATTATATGTTAAGACCGAGATAATGGGGGAGAGAAAAAAGGATGGAGATAGTGGGAGAAGAGAGAGTATGAAGGATGGAGGAATAAATCTGAATATAATAATCCAAATGGGACACGTGGCACGTTGTGGTTCAATGTTAGGGGAATAAAATATTGTAAAATATTCTGGAGCTGAGATTTTTTATAATGGCATGCTTGGAATGTTACTGCTTTAATATATATATAGATTTATACATTGAATACAATTAAAAAAATAAAAATTTATCTACTTTTGTTTTAAATATTCTATTTTATCTCTTTTTTCCCTTTCTATAATGTTATTGTCTATTTGTTTTTAACATGTCATCGGAAAGATAAATTATCCTCTTCAATATTTGATCTCTGAACCTCTCCCTCTCAACCCAATATGTGACCATCTCTTACTATTTGAACTATCATTTGGGGACAATAAATTTTGATTTTAGATATGAAAAACTAATTCAAGTGTGTCTAAGAATGAAAAACTTATAAGATGTATTTAAACAAACATCATTTTTCTCAGATAAATACATTTGAGATTATTTAGTGAGTCTTTTACCTACTTCTATACATTTAGATTGTTCCGGTAAATATTTTAATTCTTTACATTATGTTATGTTGTGCAGTTATTATATTTTCTTACACAATTTTTCTACTGGGCTAACGCTACATCGTGAAGGTTTGAGTTAGCCTATACAACTAAACTAACTGAAGGATGATAGTCGTCAGCCATCATGACACATGTATAAGGTCGGTTTAGAGTCGACTTAACCAATGTTAGTAATTTATGTCTGTCGCGTGCCAACAAAACACGTTAATTTTAAGTCTTTTAACATCAATCATAATGTCAACACTAAACTTTTTTTTTGATAAGCCAATGAGATTATATTGAAAGAAGTACAAGGGGTACTTCAACCCAATACAATATAGAGAGGGAAGGAAAGAGACAAAAAACAAAGACGCTAAATGTAAAGCTGATACAAAACGATCACCAGAAAAACACCTACTAACTAAGAGTAATGATTTATACACACCTCAGTTCTCTTTTATCTCATTTTCAATTATTTTTTATTTTTATCTTTCTCTGCATCTTCTGTCACATCACATATTATATCACTTATTTTTCTCTCATTTCTTCACTACTTCTCAAGGTGGAGGTGAAATTGATTGGTGAACAAAACATTATTGCTAAACTAATCATGGTGTTAATTTTTAACTCGTTAACATCGACCGATGCAATCATCATCGTTTTTGTTTCATGATATAACATATATACTAATTTGCGTTTTCCCATTTATTTATTTATTATCAATTTAAGCATTAGAATTGGCAGTTTACATTTGTTTGAGTGCAATGGACATAGTAAAACTTCAAAAAGTCAATCCAAATCAGTGTTCTCATAAAAGTGATGGGATTCTAAAAGAAAACAAAATGCAACTATCCAATTAAATAAGATGACCAATAGGTGCATCTATCCATTTTATTCTTGTTAAAAGTCTTTATGCTCCACGTGAAACACTACCATAGAATCACCCCAAGCAATGAAGGAACACGGATATTTTTTGTTTAGATTTAACTTCTGATTGTATGCAGTCATGACATGATTCTAGCTAACTAGCCTTTTTCTTTTCCATAGCAAGTATGGGGTTGGATCTTCAAGTTTCCATATCTGCAATCATTGGTTTCCTCTTGTTGGTGGTAGTCAACACTGTTTGGAGATCAAAAAGTCAGAATTGTTATGCAAAATCCAAAATGCAAAAAATTAATAATTTATATGATAGATTAAATTTTTTAAGATTTTTGTTAAAAAAAATTCACTCTAACATTTTCATCTTAGGCTCCAAAATGTCTATACACGACTCTGTAAGAAGTCATAAAGACAAGAATTTGAAAAGAAAAAGAAACTGAAGAAGCAGAGAAAGACCTTGTTGATGTTCTTTTGGAGCTGCAAAAGCGTAGTGATCTTGAACATCCCTTATCAAACATCATTATCAACTAGTGTTCTTTACCCGTGCGTTGCACGGCGATTAATTTTATTGTAAAGATGAATCAGTAGTAATGTGTCTTTTAACTTAGTTTAGACTCTTTTAAGTAAGTATGAAAGATATAGAACCGAACATATGTTACAAACATGTAGATGAATTGACCACAGTAAATATATTAATTTGATGAGGTTGTAGATACCTCATATTGTCAACACTTGAATAGTAATAAAAATCAAGTTTTTAAGTAATGCATTACATGTCAAATATTAATTGAAATTAATTGTAAGATAAATAAACACTTACATGTCAAATATTATCGAAGACTTCTTGATACACTACGTTGCGTGTAGTGTTAGATACAACTCCTTCGTCATCTATGATGAGCATCTTCAACCCTTTTCTAGATTTAACTCTAGAAAGTGCAACATATAGTTGCCCATGAGTAAAGGTAGGTCTTGACAAATACAGTCCAACATGAGATAAAGATTGCCCCTGACTTTTATTTATAGTCATTGCAAAACATAAAGTAACAGGGAATTGTTTGCGCTGGAATTTGAATGGAATGTCAGAATTAGATGGAGTTAAGCTCATCCTTGGAATAAATGTTGTTTCACCGACCTTGTTTCCATTTAAAATAGTGGCAACAATTATATATTTAGTCAAAGCATTGACTATCATTCGAGTGCCATTACACAACCCTGCACCTTGGTATATGTTTCGAATGAGCATGATAGGGACACCAACTTTCAGTTTAATTGCATGGTTTGGAATTCCAGAGCATTTGAAATCATTTAAGAATTCAGATGTAAACCATTCTGCATTGACACCCGAATCTTCGTCTGACTTGCACGGAGTATCACAACTCAAATATTCTGTTTCATCACCAGGAATCATTGCTAACATAAAGTTGTTGATTTCCTCTACACATTCTAGTGTTGGTGCAAAGATCGCTCTTTCTTGAAAGAATGATTTTTTTTGCAAATTATGCGCAAGGTTTGGATATGCAAAATTAACTAATTCAAGCAACGGTTCCTTACACTGTTCAATAAGAAGATCTGGATGAATCTCAATAAGTGTTTCTTCTTCACCAATCGTTTTAGCTGTACCATCTCCCACTTGAAGCAACCAATCTGGAAACTCTTTTATTTCTTTTGCTGAAGAAGTCGATGTAGCATTTTGCAATCTCATATTAACAATCAACTTCATTACCTTGCAATGCTTCCACAAATATGAAGAATTGATAGCTGAACCGAAGATTTCAGAACGACTTCCTTTGGAAATAACTGGAAGTATTTGTCTAAAGTCGCCTCCTAGTACCACAACTTTACCTCCGAATGGAATGTCATAACCATGGGTAGACTGAGTCTTCATGATGTCATTAAGAGATCTGTTTAAAGCTTCAAAGCAATGTTTGTTTAACATAGGTGCCTCATCCCAAATAATTAGGCTTGCTTTTTTCAATAATTCAGCTTTTGGGGAACCGTGACGAAGATTACAGGTTCATATCTCATTTATCGAAATAGGAATAGAAAACCTAAACCTTGAATGAGCCGTTCTACCTCCAGGTAACAATAGCGATGCAATTCCGCTAGATGCGACATTTAAGACGATAAGGCCCCTTGAACGCAAAGCAGCAGATAATGTATTCCAAACAAATGTTTTTCCAGATCCTCCAAAACCATATAGAAAAAAGAATCCACCGTTATCAGACAACACAGCGTCCAAAACATTCTTATAAACAATCTCTTGCTCTGAAGTAAGGGAACTGACCAATTAATCATGAATCTTTACCATTTCATCCCTATTATAATTCAACTCATCTGCTACGAATCTATTTTCAAAATTATGAATTTCTGAAAGTTTAGGGTATGGTAAACATGGAAATTCTTTGAGTGACCTTCCATTGCCTTGCAATATTTTTTCAATCTCAATCATACATAAGTTATGTAATTCTTCATCCTTTATACGAAGATCTGAAGGAAATTAAATGAAATAAGGCAAATAAATTAAATTATAAAATAAAATTAAAGGAGAAATATTGTGTTTTTTTTTTTTCATTTTGAGAATGAAAATTCATTTACACAACTTAAAATTGTCCTTGTAATCACACTCACCATATTTTGATAATGTCAAATTAGGATTATTTTTATAAAATGGTAGTAGTTTGAACGTGATACTCATGTGTAAAAGTATTTTTTAAAAAACTTGACATATTTATTTAGATAATAGAATCTCTGATATAGATTTTTTTGATATTTTTTTTAACATGTAACAAATAATTGTGAGTTTGGTAGGTGAATCTTTGTTTTTTTTATTGGGAAAACTAATTATAGGTTAATTTGAGTATAAGAAAAAAGTATCTCCATAAAAATTAGAAAATAGATATGGTAAGTAATTTCTACATTTTAGCTGTCCAAAAAATTATGATAGTACATCTCTTAGGTTGCTGCATAATTTTTTAAATACGGTAAATACTGTTTGGTTCAATTAACATATGGAAAGAAATAGTAATAGACGTGGACAATTATACATGTCAAAAAATAAATGCATACTAAATTCTTAACGGATAAAAAAGAAAATATTACTAATTATGGCCAAAAAGTTAATATTGATGAAATACCTAGAATGTTGAGTGATTTTCTTCTTTCATATAAAATCCCATCACTTAAAAGAGTCCAAGACTTTCTCCAAACTTCTTGTGGCCTGGAAATCAAGTTTGTCATAAGCATTCTTGTAAATAATTTCCGTAGCTGAGATCCGGAACCAAGTTCACTTGCAATTGAAATTCCATCAACATACTCCCGGTCATCCTCCATTAATCTCATCGCTTCGCATGCATTGCGGAATGTGGGATAAACAACACCCTTTACAGTTCTTATGCTTTTAACATTGTCACAGCCTTTTTGCCTATTTAATAAAACACGCATGGAGTAATTTTCTCCCATTCCAGGAGCAATAATAGAAATCTGATATACACGTCCTTCACTTAGCAAAGATTGGAATCGGTATATCAGAGTCTTCCTAACCGAAGCATGAATCTTACAACCCTGAAATTCAATAAAAGGAGAACATAAGTGATTTATAGTTTAAGCAAAAGAACGTCAAACATGATGTTTATGTGAAAAAGTGATTTACCTTTTCATCCATAAGAATCATGTCCATGGAAAATGGAAGCTTGGATCCATATAAGCTATGGTTAAGCCACAAACAGTTCACCTTAGCTACAATAGACCAATTCTCTTTTGATGCATCGATAGTGGCGAGATCGTTGATTGCCATTAGAACAAAGTATATTTCAAAGCTAATAGTTGGTGGGAAAAAAAAGATGAAGTTGAAGAATGCCATTGGGTGATTTATATAGTAATTTGGGAATTAGGGTTATTGGTATATTCAACCTAAAAAAGGAAAGAAAAAAAAAAGCAACGCACGGATGGTATTTGTCTAGCAGTGAATTCTGATTCTTTTTGTAATAGTCCAGTTGTTGACTATACAGTGCGTAATACAGTGCATAATCAATGTTAATAAGAAACACGCTCATTCTGATGAGCTATTAAAGGAAAATCTGATTCAAACCATTAATTGTGTTATCATATTAATTTCTTTCAAGTATTAATCACATTATTTACGTTACTTCCCCTCTAGTATTGCTGACCCTGTCCGTGAATTGCTCATGAGAATTAACACACATCAAATTCCTTGACTTTTTTGAAAATGGATCGGTGAGTATAATGGATTGAATGCAAAAAGAAATTTGCATAATGGAGTCATTTATTAACACTGTTGATTAATATTTTCCAAAACTAATTATTATATTTTCAAAAACTAAATTTCCTTTTCCATGACAACCAATAATTCAAATTTTTTTGAATGAAATTAATTAGGGGTTATAAAACAATTAAAACTAAATTATCATTCAAATGACTTTGATTAATGGGTCTCCATAAAAAAAACTGAAATTAATATGGGCTTATACTATTTTGGTCCAAAAGAATCAGAAGGTGACACTTGTCCTGCAAAGAGGGGGGTGGTTTAGAGTAATTCTTGGAGTGCCAAGTCATGGAGGTGGGGCTCACAACCTTCCTCTTTTCTAAAGTATATAGATGCAACAATTTTGGTTAGTATGTTATTCTGTAAAAGTCTACGCGTATTTGCTTTTGTTAATATCAAATCGGATCCAAAATCAAATAAAAAATGTTCCAGCTGAGAATGTTTTTCATTTTGTGTTTAATATATCAAATATCACAATATTGCTAGATAATGAAGAAATCATAGATGTTACTTCTAGAAACATTTAGATTGTTGGGAGTGATGTTCAAAGTTTCCCATCAGTTTCCTGAACAATTTTCCTCTTAACAGAAGGACCGTTTAGAAATCTCACATTGACTAGAGATACAATCAAATTAATGTTCATAAAGGATTCGACAGCTCTTATCTATAAGCTAGTATTTTAGTAGAGTTAAGGTTACCTTGAATTTTGATATGACTGCATAACTTCATATGATTGCAAATTTGATAAAGGTTTTATCCTAGTTGTACTGCTTTTGGCTTAACCTTTACGATTCAATCATAGCAAAGCAGATACGGGTTTATCGTCATCAGAAATTGTGTGAACATCGGTTTCACCAGTTAAATATCGATTCAAGCGAATAGAAAGATGTTTGATAAAATTGGTTTTATGCTTTTTGAATATAAATGGAAGCAGTAAAAGAAAGTTTACGGAGGTAAGAGAGAAGAACACGCATTCAGATTGCATTTTCACCTAATTCTCTAATTGTTTCCACTCAATCACTTATGTAAAGGTACATTTCACTTATGATGCCGAGAGTTATCCACCTAACTATCCCTAGCCTAGGTGAATCTATTAGTTGAATACCTAGACGTAATCCCTTGCCATCTAGAAAACCAAAAGGAACACTACAACTCAAGTTCTCTCTCAAAGACATTCTCAATGACCAATTTTTCGTAGAACAAGGTACCCTAGGCTTGCAAATCTCCGTTGCCACCCCGGAAACTCCTATTAAAACTCATAACCCCACCTGTCACGTGGAAATCCACTATTGCTCCTACCCAAGATATTCTCATTCTAGGACAACTAGTTCACTGAGTGGTTTCTTTCTTGAACCGAACCCACAATTATATCCACAGAAATCTAACCCAAATCAATCGATACTTGAAGCGAAGAAAGTAAAACTTTAACACGGTGTTGTGACCTAAGACATAGGCGCTCTAAGTTCATTTATCTAAGCATTCACCAACTCATATCAACCTCTCGATCTATTTACAAATTAAATTAGTGAGACTCATTTGATTATCAATTGATTGGTTAGAAGCATGAAGCATAGAAAGAGACACCATACATGAAAGATTTCGATTTACATCAACAAATGAGTTTACAACAATTCAAACAATCAAGTTTCAACAATCTAAATACAAAAATAGAAACAACATGTACAAGGGATAAGGAAGAAGAGATGAAACCCATAAGAACGACGAAGGATCCACGACGATATAAGCTTTCCCAAGCTTTTCATCGCCTCCAAGAGGTTGTCACGGTCCTTCGCCGGTCACCACCACACTCTGGAGCTTCAATCCGCCAATCCTAGACCTAGGGACCTCAACTTCATGAAGCCCAACTCCCTTGCTCTGTTTTGGTGCCAAAATGAGAGGAATTTTGAAGAGAAATGGAGAGATACTTCAAAAATCTGATTTCTGGCCTTTTATAGGTGTTTGAGGCGACCCCGGGCGCTCAGCGACCATGAATCCCGCTCAGCGCCACACTTTCCTTCAACACATGGTTTTTCCCGCTTAGCACCACACTCTGCTTCTCTAAAAATGCAAATTTTCACTTTGAACTTGGATTTTTCATAAATTTCTTCCCTGTATCAAAAGTCCAAGTTCAACACATGAAATAAATAACATTTTCACTTTTTTTAGGCTAGAACTAAGTATTTTACTGAACTAAATACTTTGAGGCTTAAAATGATGAATAATTCAAGCATATAGGTCAAATAAGTGCCTAAAATAATATATAAATACACGTAAAAATGGCACTTATCAATATCAAACGTAAAAATGGCCTTGATTCACGCAACAACGTTAAGTTAAGGTTACCATCGGCCTATACAATTGACCCTAACGGTTGGCCATTAGTGGCGACCAGCGTCACCGCCGCGTAGCGTCGGCCACGAGGCTGTTGTTACACGTTAGCTTCGAGTCTTTTAATGTCACTCCCGACGCAGACGCTAAATTGGCTATAGTGCCAGTTCTGGGCTTGTTAACGTCAGATTTTGGACCGACGTTAATGATGGCGTTTTTTATAGTGAGAAGACTTTTGATGGAGGTAACATTATTGGGGGCGGTAAAAAAGATGATATAGGAAATGGTGGGGATATATATGTTACAAGATATTGAAATTAAAAATCATAATCATGAAACCATTTTTTATGGTTTTGAAAACTATGCTGAATTACTCGCCGTCGTCGACGAAACAATACGCTGGAGCAGAGGCGCGGTTCACCACCGCGTCGTGTGAGGGGAAGGCCAAGCCGTGAGGAGGTTCGTCGCGAGCAACCTGAGCAACCGACTCCTCCTCCGCCTCCACCGCCTCCTCCTCCTCCTTCTCCGACGCGTCCACTACCTTCTCCACCGTCCTCACCTTCGCAGCAAGGATCTCCGGCACGCTCGCTGGAGGTCTCAGGAGGTAGATCGTCGTTGCCTCAAGCTCCGATCACTCACAGAGATTGGAGACGTTTGATCTGCAACGTTGACAACATACGACAATGAAATGATTACTTGCAGGAGCAGTTAGATTACTATCGCCTTGAGCAACAGGACCAAGGAGAACGGGAGACGGAGGTTGTAGCGGAGTTTAAGCCATTCTCGGCGGCGGTAAGGGAGGTAGCCATACCTGACAACATGAAGAATCTTGTTCTAGAGACGTATAGTGGAAAGACTGATCCGAAGGATCATCTGCTTTATTGCAATCCTCTCACTCTAGGTACTATACCTTCTTTCTATGTTCTTGGCAGGAACATTTGGCGCCGTCTGTGGGGATCGGTAGATTTCAATTCCCGGACTACGTGGATTGCTGTTTTTAGTTGAGAGAAGTTTGGAATTCCCTGCAATTTCCTCTGATTTTCGTGTTTTGGTTGAATTTCTAGTTCGCGGTTGAAGTTCGATGGAGACTCGCCGTCGTCGACGCAGCGATACGCTGGAGTAGAGGCGAGGTTCGTCGCGAGCAACCGACTCCTCCTCCGCCTCCACCGCCTCCTCCTCCTCCTCCTTCTCCGACGCCTCCACTACCTTCTCCACCGTCCTCACCTTCGCAGCAAGGATCTCCGGCACGCTCGCCGGAGGTCTCAGGATGTGGATCGCCGTTGCCTCAAGCTCCGATCATTCACAGAGATTGGAGATGTTTGATCTGCAACGTTGACAACATACGACAACGAAATGATTACTTGCAGGAGCAGTTAGATTACTATCACCTTGAGCAACATGACGAAGGAGAACGGGAGGCGGAGGCTGTAGCGGAGTTTGAGCCATTCTCGGCGGCAGTAAGGGAGGTAGCCATACCTGACAACATGAAGAATCTTGTTCTGGAGACGTATAGTGGAAATACTGATCCGAAGGATCATCTGCTTTATTTGAACACAAAGATGGTGATAAGTGTAGCTTCTGATGCGTGAAGTGTAGGATGTTCCCGTCAACGTTCAAAGGCATGGCGATGGCTTGGTTCACGACTTTGCCTCGTGGATCCATTAAGAACTTTCGCGATTTCTCGTCGAAGTTCCTTGTTTAGTTCTCCGCCAAGCAAGATCAAGCAGGTTACGATTGATGATCTGTACAACGTCTGCCAGTCAGAAGATGAAGCCATGAAGCAGTATGTGAGGCAGTACAACGCGACATTTGTTAAGATCGAGGAGTCGGAACCGCAAGCCTGTGCGCGCGCATTCAAAAATGACCTACAGCCAGGGAAGCTGAACAGCAAGTTTAGTCGGAAGCCAGCTCGTTCGATGGCGGAAGTCCGCGCTCAGGCGAATACATACATCCTGGATAAGGAAGACGACGCATTCAAAAGGAAGCCTGCAAAGGCGGAGAAATATGGCTGTCAAAAGGACATATCGCCGGTAAACAGGAAAGGTCGGAAGAAGGGAGAAAGCAGCAAGCGAAGGGATAAGAAAACAAAGCCATTGGAGAAGCTTGCGAAGGAACAACTCAATCCTAACAAGGAAAGTTTTGAACGTCGGCGCCCGTGGCATCAAGCCGACTCTCGCCAGCGAGAGGGGTCAGGCAAAAGTCTGAACGCACATTTGACAGAACTACTCCGGGAAGTAAAGGCAACACTGGAGGTATGAAAAACGATAGAAGGGGGGGGTTGAATAACGTTTTAAATCTAAAACTCAATCCACTTGAGATTTAAACAAATCTCTTCAAACACCAAAGATAAAAGTGTTAAGATAAGAGTTAGGGAAAGCACACAATGATTTTATCTTGGTTCACTTGATAAATCCCTCAAGCTAATCCAGTCCAACCGTTAAGGTGATTTCTTCCTTCTTAGAATGAAGACAATCCACTAATCAGAGTTTGTTACAACTGCACTTGCTACCTGCGAAGTGACTAACAATACACTGACTTAGCTATCACTAAGATTCACTCTCTTAGTCTTCTCAAGGAGCCGACCAACCTTGGTCTCCTTAAGGAAAATCAAACAACTGTTTGAAAGTTTGGGTTTACAAAGAAATGCTTCTTAGCAAGCTAATAGTAAACACAATTAGTACAATATGAAGAAAGATTGCTTTGAAAGAATATTTGATTTTCGCGTGAGCTTCAACAAAGTTTTTTCTAAATTGCATCTTTCATCTTCAGGCTCTTTATATACTCCAAGGAATTAGGTTTGGAAGTTTGCATGGAATTCTACCGTTGGAGGGTAGATCTGGGTTTTCCAAGTTCTGTTGTGGCTGAATAGGTTAGGTAAGGTCGTGATGAATGGTACAATTGCTTTTGTACTTTGGATAGTGACATGACCTTTATCCTAGTTGACTTCTGACCAGAGTGATGCTTCATATTGGAACTTGTGAAGCTTGGTGATCAGAGTCAGAAGGAAGCTTGGATCCTCTGACCTTTGTACCTTCTGCTTCTGGACTCAGAGGAGAAGTACTTGGTCTTCAAAGCCAGCTTACTCTTCGACTTCAGAGTCTTCACTACTTAGCTTCTGGACTTTCAGAGTTTCTGGACCTTCAGAGCTTCTGATCCTTCAGAGCTTCTGATCAGTCAGAGCTTTTAGTGAGCTGAATCCATATCAGAGTTTTATAATCTTCAGATCCTCTGAAGCTTAATCTACTGTTCAGATTGAACATAGTAAGTGCGAAAGCGTTTCAGAGGTTACTCTTTGAGCATTGTTCTTCTGAATTATGTGAAATAAGACCAGCGTCATGGCCTGTAATTAGAACACTCATAAAACAACGTTAGAGTATTATAATTGTTCATACATAATAGTTAACATGTAATCATCAAAACATAGAGTTGTACTACTAGATCAAAACTCGATCTTACAAACACACGCAGTCGAAGGAGGCGAGAGGGAAGTTAACCCACCGCGGGTGGCAGTAGACAAAACCAAGTGGTGCGAGTATCATCGCTCGGCGGGCCATGACACCGAAGACTGCTTTACGTTGAAAAATGAGATTGAGAGGCTGATCAGGGCGAGACGCTCACAATTGAATGACCACGGCGATCGCTGGCAAGGCGACCGCCAACAGGTGAATCGCTACAAGGGAAACCGCCAGCAGGATGATCGCAGGTGGGATGGTTGTCACTAGACACCAACAGCGGACAAGAAGGAGACATTGGCGACAAGGAAGAAAAGAGCTTAAGAAACCTTCAACAAGGATCTCGAACCGCCGGTTGGAACGATCAATACAATTGCAGGGGGCTATGGCGGAGGCGGCGACACGCCAGCAGCGAGATGCAGGCATGTGTGGGCGGTGAGTTCAGTACAAGAGTTTTCAACTCCATTTAGTTTTCAGCACCCGGACATAGTGATATCGTCGGCAGACTTTGAAGGGGTTAAGACACATAAGGACGATCTCGTGGTGGTAAAGGTGAGGATCAATAGTTTCAATGTGTGAAGAGTGCTCTTAGATCAGGGTAATTCTGCGGATATCATCTATGGCGATGCATTTGACCAATTGGGGTTACCAGATAAAGACCTGATGCCATACTCCGGAACTTTAGTAGGCTTTTCGGGGGAACAGGTCTGGGTGCGCGGCTACTTGGATTTAGACACAGTTTTTGGTATTGATGAGAACGCAAAGCTCTTGCGCGTAAGGTATTTGGTTTTGCAGGTAGTGGCATTGTACAATGTCATCATTGGTCGGAACACATTGAATCGCCTTTGCGCAGTGATATCAACAGCTCACCTTGCGGTGAAGTACCCGCTGATCTGCGGCAAGGTAGGAAAGATCGCGGTAGATCAACGGCGGGCGAGGGAATGCTACAACAACTGCGTGAGTTTGTATGGGAAGAAGCGAGCTAGCGATGAGCATAGATGTCAGGAGATTGAGATCTTGGGAGGCGATCAAGGTCAGCAGGGCATATAGGGCCAGGGTCAAAGAGGCGCGAGAAGACAGGGACGGTGGATTAGTGAAAGGTATGGGGGGATGAGGAGTAATTGGAATCAGGAAAGGCTAGATGGTAGGACATGGAAATATGGGCAATTCACTGATGCTCAGGCAGAGGAGCGTTGGGCAAACGTAATTGCGGACTTGGAAATGTAAAATTTAGTAGGGGAGTACTGGCGATTGAGCCCAGGCTAATAGTTAGTCAGGAAAGGCGCCTGGAGAAGTTGGTGGAGGACAATTTTGACCTCTTCAATTGGAGTCAAAAGGACGCAGCATTCTAGGGGTTGCCCAGGTTCAGAAAGCCGGCTCTTTGGGGCACGCAACAGGAAAGAAGTGGAGAAAAGGAGGCAGTGCTACAAGGAGCGGTTTAGTTAAAGCTACACCGAGGCGGTGGCGAGCAAAGTGAATGGGAAAAAGTTGAGCAACCCCGGGGCGAGCCGAAGAAATAAGAGGAACGGAGCCAAGCGCGTCGCCGCAGGGAAAGATGGGCAATTCACTGATGCTCAGACAGAGGAGCGTTGGGCAAACGTAATAGCGGACTTGGAAATGTAAAATTTAGTAGGGGAGTACTGGCGATTGAGCCCAGGTTAACAGTTAGTCAGGAAAGGCACCTGGAGAATTTGGTGGAGGACAATTTTGACCTCTTCAATTGGAGTCAAAAGGACGCAGCATTCTAGGGGTTGCCCAGGTTCAGAAAGCCGGCTCTTTGGGGCACGCAACAGGAAAGAAGTGGAGAAAAGGAGGCAGTGCTACAAGGAGCGGTTCAGTTAAAGCTACACCGAGGCGGCGGCGAGCAAAGTGAATGGGAAAAAGTTGAGCAACCCCGGGACGAGCCGAAGAAATAAGAGGAACGGAGCCGAGCGCGTCGCCGCGGGAACAAAGGAAAAGGGAAAGTGGAGTATTGGAAACCCGTGGGGGCCGCGAATTTTAAACCTTTAAGGGCGGCCCGGTATGCCAAGCGAGGAAACAAGTTAGGCAAGAGCTCATTCTACCATAGGGCGGTCGGGCGGGAAGACCGGCCTCACAGGGGTGAAGACTGGGCGGCGAGCACGTCGGGTTTGAAAGATGAGGTGCTTGGCGTGGTGCTCTAGTCGGAAGGGATCACTACTGGGAAGGCGGAGCAGGAGCGATGGCATGGCGGGAAGGAACAAAGTAAAGGACAAAAATAAAGATGTACTATTTTTCTCAATCGCGGGAGTTTTTTTAATGAGGCATCCCTCAAAAAATGTAAAAATCTTTTTTTACGATCAAATACAAAAGGATGTTCTCAGCAATACTCCTAACTCGCAACTGAATTGTAACGGTCGCTCGGTGGGAAAATTCCCTGAAGGTGGCGATCCTAACATGACCTTGATGTCTGGGATCGCTCCGGAAAGTCCGGCGCGACCGTTGCCACCCGTTGGCGACGTGTGCGGATAAGCTTCTTATCCCAAAAAGCCTCCCCGAAATATGGGTGAGCATCTCTAACTAGGCTAAGCCTCGGGCAACCCACATGGCCATTGGGACCCCAGCCACAGTAAGTTCTCGCTAGGAAAAACTGGCAAGGCCACACCTGATATTACAGGAAAAGCGTGTGAACAAAGCCTCAGTTCAAAACTGAGCAAAAGTCCTAGTTAAGCCTGGCACACACTGAAAGTCGTCAAACGTAATTCAGACTTAAATCGAAAAACAAATGCAAAACGTGGCAAAACGATAAGCAGAAGAAGACAGAAAGAGTCGCAACGAATTTTCATTAACAGCTAGCCTCGCCATGCGGTCATAAATACAAAAAGTGGTAAGGGAAAATAAATACAAGTAGTCAGCCTGAATTAATATCTTCTTTTTCTCTTTCATTGTCAGCAGTCAGGAAGTACTCCGCGTTAAAACCTGGGGGTCATTTGGGCCAACCAAGCCGTCGGGAGTGACTTTCTTGAAAGCCCCCATCTCGCTAAGGTCCAGCTCTTTGTATAGGTGCAAGATTTGGGCCTTCGCAAGAAAGAAGCCACGACCACGCTCTTCCACATCCTCAGCAGCAGCTTCGATTTTGAGCTTCATTTCAAGGGCTTTGGCATCGGAGGATGCCCGGGCCTCCGCCTCCGCTATAGCTTTGCTTTTAGCCTCTATTTGGGCTCTTGCTATGGCGAGGGCCTCGCCTGACGACGCTAGTTCGCTGCACAGGAGCGCAAGCTCTCTATCTTTGGCGGCGCAAGCTTCCCTGCCCACAACAATCGCCTGGGCCTGAGCATCCAACTCTTTTTGCACGTCGTCAAGCTCATCTTCCAACTCCTTGATTCTCCCCTCACAAACGGATAAGTCAGACTCGCGTTCACACATTTCAATGCCCAATCTGTTCAGTCTGATCACCTTGTCCGTCACTTGGGCTACCAACCTGTCGCGCTCGCTATACGCTTGGAGCGTGGCGGTGCGATACCCCTCCGCTTGCTAATGAAGCTCTTCGACCTCAGCGGCGGTGGTTGCATCCCTGGAGAACTTAGCAAACAAGCAGCAACGCGAAGGAGGCTCAAGACAGCTTCTTGGGCCATGCTATCAAGATCAGGATCCTCTACCTCCTTCAAATTCCCAAAGAAAGGATCGGTCAACATAAAGTCGACAGGGGTAAGGTGGCGGTTCACCGTGGGATTCTCTTTTTCCCTAGCGTCCAAGTGTTCGGAGGCGGGGGAAAAGCGGCGGGGAGAAGACGAGGGAGACGGAGGAGTGGCAGGAACTTGACCCTCATCATGGCAGCTCGTCGAACGGGCGGGGGAGGCCTGAGGTGAGCTAACCCCAACTCGCTGGGTCGAAGGACAGACATAGGGACTGGCTGGGGGGCGGTGATGGTAATGCCCTCGGGCGAAGGTTGGCGGACGTTGGACTCCTCGGGGTTGGACGATGCCTTCGCCCCGCCCACCGGACTCAAGGTGCTCCCACCAGCCGGGTCTTGGCGGGGAGGAATGGTCTCGCCAGCTTTGGGTTTTTTGCTTTTCCTTTTCGGGGGAGGGGTGACAGTCCTGTCCTCTCCAACCAATGCTGGTTCGCCGGAATCAACTTCTTTGGTTTTTCAAAGTTTCTTCTTTGGGGGGGGGGGAAGGACAGTCTCGTCGGCGGCACTCGACGCTGGCTCACCAAATTCGGGAAGGACGGTCTCGCCGGCCGTACATGGCGCTCTGGACCTCTTGATTTGCTTTTTCGGTAGGGGGCGACGGGCCCGTCGACTCCGTCCGAAGCGGCGGCGCGCCTTCTCTTACCCCCATTAGTGTTGAAAACCGGGGGGGGGAATTTAATCACCTTGGCGGAAAGGGCGCTCTTCAGTTCAGTCTCGGTGAACTTCATTTCCTCTGAGAAACAAAGAGAGATAGGCACAACGAGTGTTAGCAAGAGTTAAAAAGAGGTTCAGCCTTTTTTTAAAAAAAAAAAGGAAGATGGTGCGATCTGAAGAGGGAGTAGGCAGGTTTTCAACCTAAGAGTGAACTAAGGGTGTTTCCACGAGCGGCCGCCAACAGTTGCCAACACTCGAGAACGGGAAGCTTAGCGAAGAAGCTGAGGATGACTTTGTCTTCGCTACTCAGTGATGCGTCCGAGGGCGGCGGAACGATGCGGGGGGTCTTAGTCTAGTAAAAACGAAACTGAGCAGTCCTGTCCCGGAGAGTGAAGACTTCAGGATAAGTGGGGTGCCCAACCACACGGAAGTACCCGCGTTCGGGCCCCATCTTGACATTACTCTTGTATGGGTGAAGGCACTGTCGACCTGTGCGAGATTTCAGAGAGAACCAACCTGTTGCTTTCAGGGAGTTCGGCTCCACGACGTAGAAATGGAAGAATTGGGCAGCCCTCGACTCAAGGCCGACGGCGTTGCAAAGTATCTCAAAACACCTGGCGAAGGCCCAGGCGTTTTGGTGCATTTGGCAGGGAGCGGTGTTGATCTCTCTCATTACTTGGCAGAGAAATGGGGAGAAGGGCAGCTTGATCCCCAAGTTGAGGAACAAGTATTCATAGACGTAGAAGTAGTGGGGTTTCTTCGCGCTGTGATCAAGTGTACGGCGCAGCCAGGGGCAGCATCTATTTAGGCACTTCCCAGTAACAAGAATTTCCTCAAGGGACCTTTCATAGTGTTGGGTCAATCTGCAAGTGCACAGATATCTCTGGGTTTTAATATCGAATCCACAGGGACCGTGAGTGAGAATTGTGGTTTAAGCTCAGAGCTTGTGAGTTTGAAAGCAAATAAAATTCAGTTCTTGGATTTGTTTGTTTGTGACAAGAGTTTGCAAAATAAGCAAAAGTAAAGAAAATGAAAATATCAATTGATGAAAATACTCTAGGTTAATGTTCATCCAATCCTTCCTAGACAACCTACCCTATGCAATCGAAACCTTGAATCATTCCCTTATTGTTATAGCCTAGATATTCACTCATTGATTCCTCACATAAGCAATTCTCCCATACTAAAAGCTAAGCCCAATTCCTTGTGTACTTAGTCATTTATATGAGGTTTATAAGCATGCAATTTTCAGGCCAACAAAACCAATCTCTCACTCTATTTCTAGAAGCAAGCAAAGAGAGGTCAATTCCAACCCAAGTCCCCAAATTACAACAATCTTCCAATATGATTGCAATTTAGCCTTAAGCAAAGGTGCACCCAAGCTTATCATGCATAAAAAAATTGAAAAATAAGGTAGATTCAAGAACAAGGGCACAGGGATAGGAATTAAGACTAGAAATTCATGAACTCACATTGAACCCAAAGCAAAAGAGAGTACTAGCCACTGAGGCTAGTGAATCCATACAAGAAATGTGAATTAAACTTGGAAATTACAAGGTGGAAGCCTCTCACAAGCCCCAAAAGCAATCCCTAAGCTTCAATACTTGGTAAAAAAATCTCAAAAAAAATTAGAAGTCCTTGACAAAATGGCCTAAGCCTTATTTATAGGCAAAAATGGTCGAGCTGGGGCGCTCAAGCGCTGCCCTGGGGCGCTTGAGCGCCCATGAGGCAGAAGCAAAACTCCAGCTTCTGGAGTGCTGGCGCTTGAGCGCCAGGTGAGGGCGCTTGAGCGCCAGCTGCACGCTCTTGGTGGCTTTTCAGCTTTTTGTAACCCCCCTTTGAATGCTTTCTTCAATTCCTTTGCATCTTGGCCTTCCTTTTCCATAAGTTACCTATTGCAGCACTAAAGGACCAAGACAAGGAGTAAAATCAAGAAATTCAAAGGGCTTTTAACCACCTTAGTCCCCACAAAATCATGGCAAAACTCATGCAAGTCCTAAACTCTATAAAAATGCAAAAACAACCCTCATAAAACCATAAAATTACTAAAACTTGACTCAAACTCAAATAAACACAAAAATGCATGAGAATGCATGAAACACTACATGAGACAAAGAAAAAGACTCAAAACACTCAAAGAAATGACCCTAAAACCACTACTAACATAGGGTCATCACATAGCAGAGCCCACTGGCCTGACGGGTGGTTTCAGCGACGGAATCGTCGGAGGCTTGCTCGAGGGCTGGCAAATGGCCTCTTGAGTGGGGATTTAGTCTGTAGGGTCAGGAACGGTGGCGAACACCCGGCGCCAAAAGGCCTCGATGGACTCCCCCCCCGAGGGGAACCCCTCCGGAAGGATGAGGGTCGACTGAGGGTGAAGGAGCAAGGGTAACGTTCTGGGAACGAGAAGATTTCTTGGGGCGGCGTCGAGAAGTCATTTTGCAGAAGGATAAAATGGGAAGGGGCGCGAGCACGAGAATAGAAGAAGTTGTGTTGGGGAATCACCTCTTAGAAGGAAATTGAGGAGACAGAGTAAGGGGGCAAGGTTCAAGGATTCTGAAAGTGGCAAATGAGGGGAGAAGGGGGTTTTATGAAGAGGAAGGAGTGGTGGTTGAGATCGCGTCCGCGTGTAAGGATAGTGGGACGTCGTGTTCCATGATGACAAGGTAAAATGATTACTTTGGGAAAAGGGATGCGGATTTCGGGGAAATAAGAGCGGCACATTAAATGGGAAATCACAACGGCTGATGCTGGTTGGGTTGAATTCAAATTGGCAGGCTTTATTATGATTTGAGGGGACGTTTCGAGGGTAGCGGTTGAGATTCTGCAGATTCGCTGACCTTTGCATTTCTTCAGCATGTTACACGCGACCTAACACGCGTCAAGCCACCATGATTCACGGCGGTTACGGCTACAGCTGGGCGAGCGAGTCAAGCGATGTCGCCGCAAGCCCACTTATGGACTCAGAGTGACCTGTTGAGTAAATCGAAGTTTAGCTTTAGCTTTACCTACTATGTCATGTTGGTAGCCATTCTTGTTCATTAAGCCTTGACATTAGTTAGTTTTTCTCATGCTTGTCGCCCTTGTTTTTAAAGACAATCTTAGCCCTCATGCTTCGAGCTCGGTGTCTTGTAGACTTGTGGACTGGGCGAGACCTCTGAGGCCCTCGCCCAGGGATCCTCGCCTCAGGGCGACGCACAAGCCGGGGAATTGGGTCTCCTCCGAGAAGCCCAACCGGCCCACTAAGGACACTTAGGCACACCAAGCCCAAGCTCTAGCCTATAAACAGGGGGCGGTTATCAATTGTAAGGGACTCTCGGCTCATTTGATAAATAACAAATTTGAAATTCAGTTACACTTTCTCTCTAAGCGGTTACACGCTCTCTCTAGTCTCTCTCATTACAATCATCTTATTCTAGGTACTATACCTTCTTTCTATGTTCTTGGCAGGAACAATTTCAGAGCTATGTTTTGCAAAAAAAAAATTGATTTCAAATATACATTTAAAAATTAAAAACTAAAAAATGGCAATTATTTATTCCAAATAGCCAATAGGCTAGGTAACTAACTCTTGGGCTTGGGCTTGTCGGAGAAATATTAGATTTTGCGGTAACCGAATCTCAAGGAGACCGGATAGGCCTATGGTAAAGCAACCCGTGGGATATGGGTTTAGGCTTGTCCGAGCAATAATAGTCTATTTTTTTTCACGTTAAGTAGCAACCCGTGAGATATGAATCAAGGCTTGTTAACTACATTTTGGGGCTTTGAAGGAATGTTGATGGCTAGTTAAGCACTGAAGCTCCACAAGGGAAAGGAGGCTCTCCATCGTGACATTCAATTTTTCTAGTAATATAGAATTGTGAATCATGATAGAAGGGAAAGGAGGGACCAACGTAGACACGAGATAGTTAAGTCACTGGTTTTTTTAGGAGTGGGGAGAAGTGTTTTTGGTTTAGCTTTGCATCTAAAGTCTTTTGGGAAACAGGATTCTGAGATTCTCTACTATCAATAATTGAATGTTGTTGCTCTCTACCTCTTCATGTGGTGAGCAGATGGACCATTATTAGTTCCTTTATTGCTTTGTAATTTGTATCAATAATTGAATGTTGTTGCTTTGTATTTGGGCCCTTTTGGTAGCTGGCAGGTCTTTGTTTTTATCGTTTGTATTCATTTGATCATGTTGAGAACAGCTTCCTTTGTTTGTGTCATCTTGGGAAAGGCCCACTTGAAATGCAATGAAACATTTGTCCAAAAAAAAAAGGATGTTGATGGCGTAGAAAGACTAATTGAATTGTGTCCTTTTGTAGTTTTGTTAGTGGTGATAGCCCTCTCAAAATGAAAAGAGCATTGGTGTCTATCATATTTTTTGGAGTGAGATTACGAAATTACCTTAATGTACACTTTCTTTTTCAGAGATGAAAACAGGGTTAAATAATATTTTGATCATTTTAACGATTTAATCTCAACAATTTAATATTTAGTATTATATCTATGGTCAAAATTGACCTAAGAACTTATTGTGCTAGTTTCCCTCTTATTTTAAGAGGCACAATAACGTTTGAGTTTGTTAGCATATGATAATTTTTGGATAAAACTTATGCAAAATCAGCGCCTTAATGGCTAATGACCACATCGCAATGAAAAATCATGTGAGAAATAATTTTTTTTGATACATGGGAAAAGGTTCAAAACAACAAAACCCTAAACACCTAGAGCATCCTTGAGAAGAAGCACTTACAAGTCGAGTTCAGGTCGAACTATTACCGTACGCTCAATAACTCTACTATGGAGACCCTTCTTTACAAGACTATCAACCACCATGTTACACTCACGCGGAACCCAGTTAACAAAGACACGGCACAGCCTATTGAGAAGCTCTAGAATGTCACGAAGCACCACGGAATGGTCATGGAAAACCACCCTTGAGCTGTCTGTTAGAGCACGTGTGAGCTCCTTGCGGTCGGTTTCACACAGGAGCATTCACACTCCCTTCTCCAAGGCCAGGATCAAACCATCCTTGAGCGCCTTGGCTTCTGCAAGTAACACATTCCCCCCTGTTCCATGCATCACAAAGCCCTGTATCCAGGTTCCCTTACTGTCTCGAAGGAGTCCTCCGCCCCCCATTCGATTCTCAACAGCATCATAGCTCCCATCAACATTGAGTTAGGAAGTCGTGCTGTGGAGGTTGCCACCCAACTCGCAACCTATCTCTATCATCATCAAGCGAATTTGGGGAAAGAAACCTATTGAACTCATCATGATCCTGACAGAGTCTCCTCCACGCCATATCTACAGTCCACGGATGAGCATCAAGGCATATGTTGCAGCGCCGCTTCCAAATATTCCAAAGCCCGGCAAGAAACTTAACCACATGATCACTACGACAATGGTAAAGGATCCAGGCCTTTCCATCCTGATTCCCGAAATTACGCCAACGAGTCGCACCCAATCGGTTCCAAAGCTCCCGAGAGTGAGGACAGTCCCTCAAGGCATGGAGGATGTCTTCTACATCCGAGGAACATCTGAAGCAGGCCGCTGAAGCCGCCATATTGCACTTGACAAAATTGTTGTTCAGGGGGAGAGCGTCATGGATACAAAGCCAGACAAAAACTCTAACCTTTTCCGGCACAAGCAATTTCCAAATCCACTTCCAGTCCTCAACCACTTCCTCTCCTCGATGATATTTATAAAGCCAAGCATATCCATCACTAACCGTATACACCCCAGAGCTGCTATTATCCCAATACCAAACATCAGGGGAGTTAGGGTCAAGATGGGAAGTGATCGTCGTGAAGTAGTTCCTCACCTCCTCCGGCAGGTTAGTGAAAATACGATTTAGGGACCAAGCACTATGGCTCACCAAATCCCTCAGGCAGAGGTTTGTATCTGAAATGTGGACAAAATTCAATTTTTCAGCAATTTTTCCCGTACCTGTCCAGTCACGGTACCACACAGAAGACATACAGTTGCCAAGCTTGAACTTGTACTCCTCCTTGAGCCCATCCCGAGCCCTTATAATCCCCTTCCAAACCGGAGAAGCATGTTGGGGAACTGGGGCATGGAGGACAGAACTACCTTAGAGGCCGGTACTCCTTAGATAAGGCTTGAACCCAGAGTTTGTTTGAGTTCGTATGAAGTTGCCAAACTGCCTTGCCTAGGAGCGTCGTGTTGTGCCAAGCCATGTCCTTCACCTCGAGACCGCCGTGTTGTGCCAGCCACGCTTCCCATTCCCTTTGGACCAAATGAATCTCCTCATGGCTTGATTGATGCTACTTATAATACTTCTAGGCAGCCAGAAAACCTGCATTGTATAAGTAAGCAAAGCAGAAAGAACAACTTTGGTCAGGCAAATTTTCCATGCAAAATTCAAAATGTTAGTTTTCCAGGATGCAAATTTCCTGGCAATATTCTCCAACACATAGTTGAAAGTGCTCCTAGTTGATCTCCCCCCTAACAGCGGAAAGCCCAAATACTGCCCAAGATCATGCACAAACGGGATTGGAGCAATGTTGCAAATCTCCTCTCTAACATTATCACATGTCACATATTTAACATGTGAGAAATAATGAATTGGTTAATTACACATAGAGGGTGACAAATCATGTGAGAAATAATAACTAGGGACATAAGGGTTAAGTGAGATGAAGGGTGAAGAGTCCATGATTCAAACCCTGAGAAGTGACTATTTTACTAACATTACTAACAATTACATTTGTCTATAAAAAAATTGCGAGAAATAATGAATTAGTTACAGTGAAATCATGTGGTGATAAAATGACTAATTAATTGGTTGCACAAATCATGTGAACTGGTTACTGGTAAGTAAGTAAGAACAATATGTCACTTTACATGTTGCCAATAACCATCAGAATAAAACGCACCTAATATTTCATGAAATTGGGACTATGGAAAGTCAATCTAACACTCAGTTGTTTAGCTAAATGAGTGCTGATGAAATATGATTCAATCTTTCAATCTTATTAACTATCTCTTTTTGCTTTCAATCACATCAACTATAACATTTTTTTTCATATTTTTCTTTATTCTCCAAAACATTTCTACTTAAATTAGGGTGTGAACAAAACTTAACTCAGTCAGGGGATTAACTCATTCACACTCTTATTTCTCTTCTATCCAATCACACATTTGTTTTATATCTCTCTTGTATTATTATTACATTATCTATCATATCTCTCATTTATATTTTACTAGTACTTTTTACCCGTGCGATGCACGGGGGTTATTCATTTTTATTTTTGTGATATTTTTAAAATCTGTGTTTTTTTTTGAATATTTAATCGATTAAAAAAATAAATTTATTTTAGATAAAGATATTATAAGTTTGTAAGTTTTTTTGGTACTGAATGTTTGTTTTAGTTTTTTCGAGTAGCTCTTTTTTTAAATATTTTGTCGTTTTTTTTCCTAAATGCTCGATTTATAGTTTTTTTATATCTATTGAATAGTTTTTTACATGAAGCTGAAGTATATGTATTTGCTAAAAATAGACACTGAATTAATTTTTCTTATTTTTTACAATTAGAATAATTACATTGAGAATAAATTTGAGAATGTATTGTTCCATATTTTCCTATAAATAAGTATATTTTGTAATAATTAATTCAAATCATAATTCAAATCAAAATAATCTATACATTTATTGTTAAATGAGAAATAATTTATATTAGAAATGATTAATCCTAATTAGTTTAGAATTTAAATCATAAATCATCTATGTATTTACTTTTAAAATAAATACATCTTAAATTCAAATTAATTAAATAACATGAGAATTTACTTTTAAAATTACAAATAGTCAATGTAAGTAAATTTTTTAGCTAATCTCTTGCAAAATAATAATGCATGCAGGGTGATTATTAACAATTTAAAGTGAAACAATCAAGCATTTCTTAACGTACCCATTATTATAGAGATACCTTCTCCAAGATAATTTCTTATAAACCATTTGTAAACAAATACATTATTATTCTTGTGTGAGTTTTTAATTATCGTAAAAAAGTAATTAATTTGAAAGCAATAAATTCCCGTCGTTACACTTGTTTGGGTATGAACTATGTGTAACTGCTTGATTTATTTATTTATTTTCTTACATTTATGAGCATCAAGTTTTACGTTCACAAAAATGAACATCAAGTTTTTGAATTAGAATAGTAATATTAGTTTTAGATATAAGAAAATGTAAATTTGAATTTTTTTTGGCGATGAATGTGTTTGATTTTTTTTTTTTTGAAAAAGAAATTAATATTATTAATATGAATAGTCTGATCCAAAAATAGCATCAGACAAGAACAGAGTACAAAACGAAATGAAACTACAACAAGGTTACCAAACCACACCTTACTCTGTGGTAAAAAGACCCACCACCACCCCACAGAATGACTATGACAAATTTCCAAGAAAGAGCCTCATTAAAACCTTGCTCAGCAAAACCGAGTGGGAAAAAACCGAGTAAGGAAAAAGAGTACCACTAACTTGGAAGAGCCATTCTACAACTAAATCCAAAATCAAAGTTTGGTAACAAAATCATGGAGCCAGCAATACTATACACTACTACAAGATTAATAGCGTCCTCTAATGATCACACCACCCACGGATATTTAAATTTTGCATCACCACTAATTGTACATGTAGCTAGCAGCGCCAACACACCCTATCAAAGCATCCAAACATTAGCACACCTGCATCCTCTAAAATCACACCACCGACCCTCTCCGTTTCCAATTGCATAAGTAGCAAACGCCCAAAAATTGTAGCAGCACACCAGCAACAACCCTCCTGTCCTTAAACAAACAGCACCAGCAATATAATAATCATAACAGCAACAACACCAGATCAACAACAACAGCTCCAAGTTACAGCAGCAGGAATATTTGAAGAACAACAGCCTTGTGACACCCCGTAGCATAACAGCACTATAAAACAATTAGCAGTTTATGAATAATCCTCACCATCACAAGTGAAAAGTCCAGCTGCAGCAACAATGGGACACCAATATATCAGAAACACAAAATAGTAAGAACCTCCAACACTGGTAGTATATGGCAGCTTATGACACGACTTTCAGCTACAGCTCACTAACACTCATTTCAGCACCAACAACAACATATAATGACAGCAACAGGAGGTATTCTAGAAACACAACAGCAGCTTCAAAATACCATGTCAATACCCACAGCAACTCAGTCCTATCACACGCCTTCGAAGCTAATGTATCTGCTCTTGTGTTTCCTTCCCGCAATATATGAGCGACTGAGAAGCAATCCACCTCCAGATCAGCTGTACAATCCCCTGGCGATCCAAAGTATGCATAAATGACCCAACACCCGGAATCAACAACGAGTAGCAAACTGTTTTGCAATGCCCTGAATAGCAATTTCTTCCGGGCAATCAAATAGCATACCCGCCTGCAAGCTCCTAATATATGCACATCGCGCACGAGTCTGCACACCATCAGGGCTATCGAAGTCATAATGCATTAATTGCCACTGAGAAGAAGATCTGCCTAGCTGCGCCACTTCTAAATTTTCTTTTGCTTTTCTCGGCCTTCCCCGTGCTCTCTTAGGCTTATCTACTACAACCGGAAGTTTCTCCTTCCGCGGCCTCCCTCGCTGTCGTTTCTGCTGTCCCATCACAAAATTTGTCTTGCGTTGATTTTTCGAAGCTGCCAAAGGTGTATTATCATAGGCCAATTCCTGAACACTTTCAGGCTCATAATCACTTACTACAAAATCACTCATATGCACCTCTTCCGTGAACGTAGGTTGTTGTTTTCTCAAAGAAACAATTGTTCTCTTCACTTCCTCTTCTGTCTGTGGTCCCCAATACAAGTTAGTGATATTTTGTCCTTTTTCATCAGTATATTGAGTCATTACTAACTGAATAAATGCCCCTTCCATCTGTAACCGTCTCTCAGCTGTAACAAACCGGGCCCACCCCAACACACCATTAACCACATCATCAAAATGGTCAAAATACCATTTCTGCCAATGCACTTTTTTCTCACGGACCCCCTTTGATCCCATAAAGATAGCTAATGATTCAAAATTCAAATTGTTGAAATAATCCAACTCCTTAATTTCCTCCTCCAAATATCCTGATTCAAGCAAATCACGTGCTTGAATTTGTAACAGCCCATCCTGAATTCACTCGCTTCCATTACACCCTGGTTCCTCTAACGGCTCGCCAGAATCCTCCCGGCCACCACCTGAAACATGAAGACAGCAATCAACCCCACCGCCACCACCCACACCATCATCATCACTCAGGTCATCAACGCCACCACCCGCACCATCATCATCATCTAGAGATTCATGATCACTGTCACTCAAAATAGCTTGCAAAGTCTTGTAAACCCCACGAAATTCCCCCACACCAACAATAGGAAGCTCTGGAACGCAAAACAGTTTACGTAACTCTTTATCCACCTGCACCCAAACGTCCCTTTCCCCGACCCAAGGTTTCTTTACCTCCAACAACACACGAGCAACATCCAGACGCCGCCTGTCCCTGATCGCGTTGTCTTGACAAATAATTCTTCCCAAGGACTCCATGGCCAGCGCAAAGAAATCAAAACCCCAGACCTTCACCGGAACATTAAAAATATTAACCCACAAACGATGGCTTGCGGAAGACGTCCCCTCCGAACAGGGTCTCACGGATTCAAACATCTGCAACAGATAATCCAACCCGTGTTCCAGTATGACCTCCATTTCAGACTTCGATTGAAACTCCAATAAGACTTCTCTTGCACCAAAAGGTTTAGCAACGATCACACCTGTAACACCCCGATTTCGGTGGCGTCACTTTAGTAACCAAAAGTAAACTTAATGCGGAAAAACGTGAAATATTTTTTTTCGATAATAACTAAGACAAGACTGAATTAAATAAAACCCAGCAATAACAAAATCAGAACTAATATACAATATATAAACAGCCCCCGCTGTAGTAGTAACCTCGTCACGAGTAAACCTCCAGTGACGGAAAGAAAAGTGTAGCGCCCGAAGGCAATATGTACAGACTGAAAATAAAGGTGAAGTGTCTGCAACACCATCCCTCAAAACGGAGAATCAGCTGGCACATCGGCCTGAAGCAAGACCTCCTAAGTCCAACCAACTCTCTGTGATTCCTGTAAAGAACCACACAAAAAGCTATAGGTGGGAAGCTACCCTGTCCCAAAAGAAACAAATGATGTTCAGAGTTAAGACTCTACTCCTACACTAATCCCATCTTGAGGAGCTCACACCAGCACTAAAACCTACATGCTAGCATGATCGTCGTCCGAATTCGAAATCCAGAACGACCTAGTCTAAGTACACCATCCGTCATCCTCTCGCTACCGCGACGCGCTCCTGTTCCAGCATCCCAACCTAGTTTCCCCCGAAGGGTGGACCATGGTGAACCAGTCCGCAATACTCATCTGACAAAAGGCGTTGTCCGCCAAAACACACACAGAAGACGCGAGGGTCAACTCTAAAGAACTATGTAGATAATAAACCCAATAGGTACAAATAATATATAGCCACTTAGGCTTATAACTAGAGATATCATTCCTAGGGTTGCATGTTCCATATCGAATGTAAATGACAACAATAACAAATAGCATGTTCCAAATAGGATTGACAAATAACAATCACACTCAACAACTAAATTAGTATGTATGTTGCATGATATGCAATGCAGGTTAACCCAGTCAACCAATATGCATTCCGGAACGGATGGACATCATCGGATCAGCCCTTCACCAGCCACGGTGGTGCCATTTCGGCCCGTGATGCCTCTTACTCCAACATCATCATGTAGCCAGATCAGCATAAAACCCGAAGGCCTGCCATTTCGGTCTGCTACTAAGAGTCACCTAGCAGCGCTCTTACGCGGAAATCCTGGTCTTATAACCAATTTTGGAATCCGCCGTGGTCCGGTATCTCGCCGTGTTTAAACCACTTAATGAGTGCATGCAATGCAGTGATTAGCCAAACAACGTCTCCGACCTCACTCGACACGTCGCCACGTGTTCTAGCTAAATTAATGTCTCTAAAAGCTTACCCTAAGGTAAAGTCGATTCTGCGACAAAAGACACACTTCACAACACGCATAGCTGCTCCAACAGCACAAGAGTATCACATACTCGGGAACTAACGGTTCCCCGGACTTATCCCCAGGATAGCCCCACAACATAGCTGCTCCAACAGCACAACAACCAACGCTGCTCCAACAGCACAACAACGACATACTCAACACTTGGATCCGACGACACTCCTCGTTTTTCCAAAACTAAGATTTGACTTCCAATGCCTTCCTTCGAGGTTATTATCATTACTTAAAGATTTAGAGGTTATTTAAGGTCTTATGAGTTTTCTTTATAAAATAGATTCCATTTTGTCTTATCGCAAGTCTTATACATTTACAGGATCTACTAATCCCAAGTCGCTTCCAGAGGATGTCTCGATCCACTAAACAAAATCAAGGCCCGAACCTCGTTCGTCCTATCAAACTTTCTCAAAACTCTCAAAATAAAATCGGCATGACCTGCCCGCTATTCTCACCATTCAGAATCTCAGATTTCCAATGTAAAGCATATTTAAATCATCACAATCAACAACATGTCATATATCAAGAAATCTCAACATTAACACTTAGCACTTAGCATATCAAGCATGCACCACACATCCTAGATTACCCACATAGCACATAGCATGTAAGTCAATCTTCAAAAACATTCAGTAGATGAATCATCTACATTGTCAGCCGAAGCCTCAGAAAACATTTTCAATCACACACAATCTCAGTGCATAAACAGTAAACAATGTCGAAACATCGACCCTAAGCATTAACTAGAGATTCAGTGAGAAGCCCTCACCTGAAAGTTCTCCAGAATGATCAACTAGTGCTTCCTCGCACTCAAAGTGTTGGTCCTCAGAGAAATCCTCAAAAGTACCTTTACAATGAAATCACAGAATACTATAAGAATCTATCGGAAACTAAGTTATCGATACTTACTAAGGTTACTCGAAGTAATCTATACTCTAAGGTACGATAATCTAGCGCGAAAGGACAAGTTTTCGGAAAAAGGAAATTTCTTCCTCCCCCTTAATAGGGCTCGGCCACTTTGGCTAATTATGGGGCTCGATTTTTCTTCGATCAAACTTGGTTCCTATGCTTTCATAAGCCGTAACTAAGGGTATTCTGAACTCGGAAAAATTATCGGATCAAAAACTGTCGCAGGAGTATTTTGGTCATGATTTTTAACTTAGGATTTTCAAAACTGAAATCCCAAAAATAAAATTTTGCAGGGACGTCACCAACGACGTTTATGACAACTAATCCTACTAACACTAAGCTAAGGCGATAGTTTTCAGCCTAAAGGTTGAAACTTTACTCAAAAACTACATAAATGGGTATTTTAGGCTAGAATTGATTCCGGCGGAATTCCGGCGACATAACGGAAAATCTAACCCGGCAGAAGTGATCTTGGGCACATATAGAAGAGGTTTAGAATCAGAAATGAAAGATTCAGGATAGTTTTGCAAAAACCCATAAACTATCCACTCAGAAAACTCTACAGAAAAGCTATGGAAAAAGCGATCGGAGGTAAGGATTAGCGACTATACCTCGAAACCTTGAAGCAGCGACTAACGGATCAACGATCAAGCAAGGTTTGAACAAAAACTCTTCTTCCTTCTTCCTTGTTGAAGCTCGCGGGTTTGAAGAGAGAAAATGGAGGAGAATTTGAGTTTTTCTTCCTTTCTTTGCTATATATAAAGGTTGGAAATTCGCGGGAAAATGAAAGTTTCGCGAATCTGATTTTTACGGCGTCATTCTCCGTGAATTAATGGATATGTTTTGGCAAAAGAATTCCAAAACTATAAAGAGATCTCCTTGTATTTTTGGCAACTAATGCATAGTCGGTATAAAACTATTTTACCCGATAAGTTGCTTTTTGCATCGAATGTCGGAATAGAAAACTTCCTTCGGAAGAAAGATTGAAAACATCAAGAGAAATGGGTGTACGCGTGTAGAATATTCATTTGAAGCTCTGAATAGATAAAGCCCCCATAGTCGGGTGATTCTAGGGTTTTGAAATACCAGGGATTCGGTTTCGGCAAACTTCCGATGATTGGAATCGGACGTTCGTAGATCCTAGAGTTTCGCCTCGAAACGATTGTGATATATGGAAGAAGAGAAGTTCTAACATTTCTCTGAAGATTTTTGGAATTAACTGCCATCGTGCCTAAAAGTGAAAATTAGCTATATACTAGGGTTTCTGACCTAGGTTTAAGCGTAAAACGTTCGTACTATAACTTTTATCGATCATAATGCAATCCTTGAACTTTTCCTGAACTTTCTCCTTCATAAATATATTTCATTTAATAAACTTTCGTTCAGGTTTACCTTCACATTACATCAACCCTAATCGTGAATAAGAAGTTTATTCACTTAGCATGAACTTAAAAACTCGGGCCTTACAACACCCAAGCCTGAGGTATGAAGAAAATCTTGAACTACCTCCAGAGTGTAAATCTCAGGCAACGTTGCCACTGCCCAGCATTGTAACCGCAGAGTTTCCTCCTCTGTCGATACATAATGTGGTGGCCCTCGCTGCTGAAATTTTGAATTATCCTTGACCCGCCAAACCTTCTTCACCTTGGCATCCGACACTGTTGTTGCAATCTTCCCCTTTGGCCGCCACTCAGAAGCTCTCCTTTTGCCACTCATTCCAATCTCATACTTCTCTCTATTAACCACCAAGATGGAATTATCCACCAGTGACCCAAGCAATTCCTGCACCGCCGTATCTGCATCAATTTTATACTTAAACCTCACAAACCCAAATCGAGCCCTCCGACCCTGTCTTCGGACACGCTGAATAAACACTCCTAGAACTCTGCCATAGCGTAAACCTAAATCCTTCAACCGTTGATACGTAAACTCATCTCCCAATCCATCAACAAACACGGAGAACCCCGGTTTCCCATCCACCCCACCTCGCCGGCGAACATATTGATCAGAGCTTTCCGGCGGCATATCCCCCAACTTCGTTGAAATTAACTAAAGTTATATCTATTCATTAATAAATATGTTCAATATGTGTTTGATTTTTTAAAAGCGTAATAATTATATTTATTTGTCTTTATTTTATTCGTTTATCAAAAAGTTGCATTATTTGATTTTATTTTTATATAATAGTTTAATATTTTATTGCAGAATTAGAAATAACATATACGCGCTAATAAGAGATACCGAGTAAATTGTTTTATTATTTATTTAGTTTTTTTGCACTTGAAATAATTACATGGAAATAGAAAAAAATTAGTTTAATGGGATAAACGTTTTTTATTTTGTTTTATAAAATAAGTTTGATTGATCTGAGATTTATATTGGCAAACTGAGTAGTTTAAATCTTGTATCATTGAAATTGGAAAGCTTACCAAATTTTTTTTTGAAATGGAAAGCTTACCAAATTAGGAACCAAATATCAACCTTATAGACTTGTTCATCCATTAAAGGCCGACGCCAAAGAGTCAAAATTAATGGTGGAGTTGGAACAAACGCTTAATTTTTACTCTAAAATGATTCTTTAAAAAAATAAACGGGTCTAAACCATTAAAAAAATGACAAAAAACCGGTGCTATTAAATGGGTCAAAATTGATTTGAAACCATTGTATTTGAAAAATTTCAAAAAAAAAACAATTTTTTATTTTCATTGAGGTAGTATTATCCATTTTCTCTGTCACGGTTTCTTTCGTATTTAACTTATCTTTTGAAAGTATATGATTTGCACCAATTACATCTTCATATATAATATTGTTAGAAATGAGGGTTATTTCCAATAACTTCGATGAAAAAATTGTAAGGGAAGGACAAAAATAGATAGTTAATATGGCTACCTATGATTAAGCACACTCTTCTATTTAATTTACATATACTCTTCAGTGGACTTTGCTCATGAGCACACCCTTTTGTTTAATTTACATACTCTTTAGAGTTCTCAATTACCCTAAAATGACCGCACAAAGTATCACGATAACATTTACAATCCGTCAAATATAACACATAAATAATCTAGAAAGGTCATTTTTTTTAGTAGCAATCTAGAAAGGTCATGAATACAGTCGAATCTGAAACGCATAAAATTCTTAAAAGTCAACTAATCTATGAAATAACCTTAAGTCCAAAGTCTGCAAATAAAAACCAATTTTAGTAAGCGTTGTAACCCAGGGGAAAAGATGGAAAAAGTAATCCATGAAATATCACTCAGCCTCTATCTTGTAATGAGGAATTCTATTATTCAATCACACATCCTACACATGATCCATGAGATGGTACTTCATTTATTCAAGAGTTATTCATAATCAATACATAACACCTCAATTAAAAATCTTAAATAGACATAAAGCTAATGCTATGTGGTTACATAACAAATAATGATGGTCCTTAAACACACTTAATGCATAATAATTAATGACAATTTATTTTTGTAAATGTGAAACCTCAATTTTCTAATTAAAAGTGACTTTATAATTTCTTCTCTAAGCAAATGCTACATGTAGGGATGGCAATGGGTCGGGTAGGGTGCGGGTTTTGCCAAACCCAAACCCAAACCCGAAATCAAAAACCCACACCCGCACCCGCACCCGAACCCGAAATGGGTGGTGAACTTAAACCCACACCCGAACCCATTGGGTTTCGGGTTCACCCGACCCGTACCCACACCCGCACACAACCTCAAACAAACAGTTGAACTCGGAAACCCGACCTGAAAAAGACTGTGAAGAGAGCTATATTATGTAATGTAACATTGTAATTGTCATGTTACTGTTAAATTAATATGCAAGATGCTGCATATATTGTACTGCACAAGCAGAATACTTAGGTTTCACTTATACAGATCCGGGTTCGGGTAGGGTTCGGGTGCGGGTTTGGCCAAACCCAAACCCGAACCCGAAAGTGATCGGGTAAAACCCGAACCCGAACCCATTTAACTCGGGTTTTCATCCAAGAAATCGGGTCGGGTCGGGTGCCCATGGGTTCGGGCTTCTCTGCCATCCCTAGCTACATGAGATGATACTCCATTTATTCAAGAGTAATTCATAATCAATACATAATAACACCTCAATTAAAAATCTTAAATAGACATAAAGCTAATGCTATGTGGTTACATAGCAAATAATGGTGGCCCTTAAACGCACTTAATGCATAATAACTCATGACAATTTATTTTTGTAACTGTGAAACCTCTATTTTCTAATTAAAAGTGACTTTATTCTTCCCTAAGTAGATGAATCACAATTAAAACTTTTGTTTATGCTCACCGGAAAGTTTAAAACTTGGTTTGAACAACAATATCCTTATGAAAGTTGGGAGATTTCAGAAACGAATAACTACTCGGAGAAATATTAGAGAAAATTGAAATAAGAGAATAAAGCACTTTCAAAGGATTTTCATTTTCCACTACTGCCGGAGAAATATGATAAAAAGAGTCAATCTCCTTCATAATCAATATCTACGATGCAAAAACTATAACCAAGATAAATGTTCTCAGTTTTAAGTAATATGGTCATACTCCTAAGAATAGCACCAATTAATTGGAAACATACCTAAGACAGCATGCTATTTATTTAACAGTTTATAACAGAAAGCAAACCAAGTCAGCAACCTATGTTTTCATTATTCCCTTTTGCTTTTGAATCCAAATCGCAATAATCCAAGCAAATTTGGTTTTTAATCAGAGAAGAAAACTAACTATTCACATGCAAATCAATCTCCAAAACCACAGATTAAGGAGTAATCCGGAGAATCATTTTCTCGAGCACATACATGAAAAATGAAGAAAATTGATGAACTGAGAGGTTGAAGCACTCACCTACAGGATAGACAAAGAAAATGAGCAAGGAAGAGAATCAAAGTTTTTAAGTACACTACTCAAATCATCATTCTTAATGTTTTAATTTTCCTGAGATAAGCATAAAGAAAGCCCCAAAGCCTACAACATACATTGATTACAGGTAAAATGGTCATTAAGGCACCAATGGCAGAGAAGAATATAGCAGGTATAAGCTAACACACAAAGGCTGATATATCAACTCATGAGTAGTTAAAGAAAGAGCAGAAAATTGCTATCTTATATCTATCTAAGACCCTTTATAAATGAGTCCACAAAAGCTGAAAAATTAACCAAAGAATAGTAGCTCTTGAAGACAGTAAAACTTTCACAAGTTTATCCCTGCTCATGTGTCATTAACAATGGGAAGCTTTCAAATCCTTATTCTTTGGCCAATCATGCAATTGCATAAGGAAGATTCGAGCAATGATGAGGATATATTTATATGGGAAAGAATAAGAAAAAAATTTGCAAGGAAACCCAAGGTCATCATAATGTTAATATCCTTGATATTAATATCCTAAGTAAAGCAAGGGCATAACATGTAGAAATATCACACAGATAAGAAACGAAAGTGTTAATATCCTTGATGCCCAGGGAGATGACCACAATAACACATGACTTAGAAGAATCAGGGAAACCCTTTATATCTTAAAAAAATGTAAATTTCCAGTAAGGACTTGACTTGAACAACCATTTTTCCACAAATTTAATAGATTCAAAACACACACAAAAAAATACTTATTCATGATGGTTTGGGGTTGGAGAAATAGTTTCTTAGATTGATCCCTTTTGGAAAAACATAAACCAACTTGCGAGCATACAACATCAGCTCGTACCTATAAATCAATATCAAGTCTCATTTAGACACAGGAGTAAATTTGCAGAAGAGGAAAGAGCAGGAAGCCATGAACCGCAAAGCCAAGGAAAAAAACAAAATCTCAGTCTAAAAATGCCCAGATGAAAAAAACAAAGACTATATTTTGGTGTGGTGGCACAGGATAAGAAAGTCATTGAGAAATCATAAGATAATAGGGAATGCCAACCTGCTGAATAGTTGTAGCTTGCCCAAGATGTTCTTTGGGTTTGTTGCTCTTCAAATTGCTGGCAGTACAACCTCACATTTGCCTAAATTAATCATGAACTGAGACATAAGGATCAGAAATATATATAATGCAATGCACTTATTTCAAGAATGAAGCCAGCTAGATAGTACCTTATGTTTATAACCTGCAAATATGTTACTTCCTTAGACCATTCACAATGGTTAAACAACAAAAGTTTTATTTACCCCTTTTCTACCCCACTTTTTCTCTTCCCAACACTCCACATCATCTTCTCTCTCCAATTCAACAAACTCTCAACAATTACCCACTCCAATGGTTTTCTCTCTCAACACCCTACCCCACCACTCACCCTACCCCACCACTTTTTATTTCATATTTTTATTTAATTTTATATTATTGTTTTTATTATTTACATAAAATTACAATTATTGTTTTAAATTAAATTAAATAATAAACACTCAACAATTTTTTTTTACTATAGACAATAATTTATTTTATTTCCTTAACTAAAAAATGGAAGACGACAAACGAAGCACACAATAATTTATTTTATTTCCTTAACTAAAAAATGGAAGACGACAAACGAAGCACACAATAATTTATTTTATTTTCTTAACTTAAAATGCAAGACAACAAACTAAGCACACAACACACAAATAACGTAATTAGTACGATACAAATCATCTTCCATCACGAAGCATTTGCAAACTTTGTCCATATGTGCTTCACTAGATCTGCTTGCAGTTCGTGATGAACGTTCGAATCACGCAACTCGGATCTAGCACGCACATGATTTGCAAAAGCGGGTAACACCTCGGTCGAGTATGGTTGCGGTGTACTAGATCCACCTTCCTCAGATTGCTCAAAATCGGTCCAATGTTGAGCATATGAATCTCGTTCATCCTCAACAATCATATTATGTAATATGATGCATGACCTCATAATGATACCCAAATCAGCTATGTCCCACAAACGAGCTGGTTCACGGATGATTTTAAAACGAGCTTGAAGAACTCCAAATGCACGTTCGATGTCCTTCCGACATCCCTCCTGAACTTGTGCAAACAACTTGTCGGGTTCACTTTGAGGAAGTCTAATCGATTTGACGAAAGTTGGATAAGAAGGGTAGATACCATCAGCTAGATAGTATGTCATATTATAGGGACGTTGATTCACAAAGTAATTCACATTTGGAGCCTTTCCATGTTCCACGTCATCAAACACTGGTGACCGATCTAGAACGTTTATGTCGTTCAACGTTCCCGGACATCCAAAAAAGGCATGCCAGATCCATAGATCATGAGATGCAACTGCCTCAAGAATAACCGTTGTAGTTCCCTTATCCCCTCTAGTAAATTGACCTTCCCATGCTTTAGGACAATTTTTCCACTCCCAGTGCATGCAGTCAATACTCCCGATCATGCCTGGGAACCCCCGCATTTCACTAACATGTAGTATTTTTTGCAGGTCATCTTCGGTTGGTGCTCTAAGGTACTCGTGCTCATACAATCGTATGATTCCTTTACAGAATCTACGTAAACACTCCAGTGCTGTAGTACCTCCGATTTTGATGTACTCATCGACTGCATCTGCTGCCACACCATAGGCTAACATTCGCATTACTGTTGTACATTTTGCCAAGGGTGATATTCCTTCTTTATAGGCTGCACCAACTCGCTGGGTGAAGTAGTTATCACTACTTGAAAGGTCCGCAACGATTCGAAGGAAAACATGTTTTTGCATCCGATACCGACGACGAAACATTGTATCGTCATATGTAGGCTCATTGGCAAAGTAGTCCTCAATTAGCCTTCGGTTTGCCGCTGCATGATCTCTCCTGACATATTTTCTGCTTCGAGGTGCCCTATCTTCCAATATTTTGTTTCGACGCTCCCTAACTTGGTTGAGTATAAAAGCTTCTTCAAGTTCAGAATTTTGAAGGTATGCTGCAAAATCAAAAGGATTTGGAACTGGATTTTCAAAAGGATCAGGATCCATTTGTTTTGAAATTGGAAGAGATTTGGGATATTGGTTCTTGTGATTTTCACAAGAATTCGAAGTAGACTGGAAGAGATTTGGGATATTGGTACATCAATGGATCTATGAATCCATATATATAAGTACATTGAATGGTGGACATTGGTGGATTCGAAATAAGTTATCAACTAGAGTTAATAATCGGAAAAGGACAATATTCGAATTGAGTGGAACATATTCAAAGACATTAAAGCCAAGCACTACAGACTTGACACTACTGGTGGATTCGAAATAAGTTATCAACTAGAGTTAATAATCGGAAAAGGACAAGATTCGAATTGAGTGGAACATATTCAAAGACATTAAAGCCAAGCACTACAGACTTGACACCACTGGTGGATTCGAAATAAGTTATCAACTAGAGTTAATAATCGGAAAATGACAATATTCGAATTGAGTGGAACATATTCAAAGACATTAAAGCCAAGCACTACAGACTTGACACCACTGGTGGATTCGAAATAAGTTATCAACTAGAGTTAATAATCGGAAAAGGACAAGATTCGAATTGAGTGGAAAATATTCAAAGACAATAAACCATACATTAAATCCAAGCACTACAGACTTGACACCACTGACAAATTATTAAAGCAAACACGACAGACTCGACACCACTGACAAATTAGTAAAGCAAACACTACAGACTCGACACCACTAACAAGTTATTAAAGCAAACACTACAGACTTGACACCACTGACAAATTTGACCGAATACAGACAAATACTCGATTGAAATTAATTCCCAAATAGCTCTTGGGACAACTTCTTCAACAGCTCTTTCTTATGGTCATCGAGGTTCTCTTCGGAAGCTAGCTTTAGATACAAATTGGTTTTCATCATTTGGTTAGTCTCTGCTTGCACCGATGCTATCTTCTCCAATCGTACAAGCTTTTTCTCCTTCATACCTTCGAATTTATCCCAACCCCAACCTTTGTCCTCCTCCAAGGGAGCTTCTCTACTTTTCTTTTTATTCTTTCTTTTAGCTGCCTCCCTACCGATTGGACGAGGAATTGATCCTATAGAGGTTGAGCCACATGCATCACTGGCGTGAGATCTCTTAGATCCACTACTTGCTGAGCCACTATTTCCTCCTACTTGACTACAAAAACGTGGCAGATCACGGAGTTGCATCCATTCTTCCATCAAAGTAAATTGAACATTCTTCCCACAGGCGAATAATTCCCGCGCTTTTGCGAAAACATCATTATCCGACCAACCGCTTGCTTGCTGACGCTTAGCGGCATCATAAGCGCCAATCCACTTACCAAGTATTTTGTTCATATAATTCCAGCGGTTTCGGCATGCATTTCCATCACGCGGAGGATCGAATGAGCAATGCTCATTACAATACTCAGCAATATCTCTCCAAAATGTTTCTCCTCTCTGGTTTTTTCCCACAACACTACTTATTCCACAGTTAATCCACCCACTAATTAACACCAAATTTTGTGCAGTGCTCCATGCTGGTGACTGAGTTTTCTTGCTCTTAGGAGTTGTATCCACTTGATTTGGAGTGGTATGATTAGCAGCTGGATGATTGCCACCAAAACTCATTTGTGTTGAAAATTCGGGAAATTCAGGTGCATCAACACTTGGAAAATTTTCATTCACCATTGGCATATGACCACTAGACGGGGGTGTTTGAGATGGATATCTCATAGAGGGATGAAAGGATGACTGGTTGGAATTTGTGACATGGGTAGGAAAATTGATTCGAATCTTGGTAATTGTTGAGATTTTGAGGACGTGGATAGGAAAATTGATTTGGATCTTCATAATTGTTGCGATTTTGAGGACGTGGGTAGGAAAATTGATTTGGATCTTCATAATTGTTGGGATGCTGAGGACGTTGGTTAGACCAATATTGATTTGGATCTTGATAAATGTTGGGATTTTGATGACGTTGGTTGGGAAAATGATTTGGATCTGGATAATTGTTGAGATTTTGGTTGTTAGATGGGTAGTTAGATGAATTCTGGGTGTTGGAATGGTGATTGTTGTGATCCATTTCAAAAGAAAAGCTAATAGAAAGATAGTAAGATGGTGAGAGAGATAATAAGCGAGTGAAAAAACTTGGTTTTTTTTTCTGTGTCCAAATCAAACGAACCAAGTCTCTATTTATAGAGAAAAAAAAATCATGAATTTTGGTATATTTTTTTTTCAGAAAATATTTTTTTTGATGAAATAATTGAGTTCAAAAGATAAGGATAAAAGAAATCCGGACAGCCAACAGAAACGTGACACGTGGCGGCTGCAGAAAAAAAAATTTCCCTCTCTCCTCCCAGGCGCGTCACGCGCCTTGTCTGACCGTGTGGCCCACGCGCCTGGGAGAGGCCAACCCGCGGCTGACGCGTGGCAGCCGGCAGAGAGCTCAACAATGTTGAGCTTCCTCAACATTTTACCCGTTTCTCTCTCCTCCCAATCACTCTCAACAAAGTTTCACACCCATTGCAACCCCTAAACAAAACTCAACAAAGATTTTAAACATCCATTGTAAGTGGTCTTACAGATAACTACCACATCAAGATACAAATAAAATTGATAATTGTTAATATGGTTGAATACGGGGAAAACAACCTTTTTTGGGATTAAAACTTAACCCAGGTTTTTGTTCCATCTAATAAGTGTTATTGTTGTAATAGATCAGTGATAAACTTACAGGATCGTGGGTCAAATAGGTATCGCGGTAATCACAATAGTACCTGCAAAATGGAGCACCAGAATGAATGAAGGATTGAAGAGTCATTTGCATTCAATTAAGCTAAAATTCCAATAACAAAGTACCAAGGCAAGTCTGTATAACACTAATACTCCAAGACTCCATTCTAACTTCTAAGCATCTTGGGCGTTGAAATTTTCAGCACATGAAAAGGAAACAAAGACCCACCTTTCTCTAACTTCAAAATCCAAGACGTTTCACCAAAGCATCCTTGAAAATTTCACTGGTGCTGCGTTATTGTTCTCTGGATAGGTATGAGCATGGTGCTGGGAAATCATAAAAGAAATTTCTGGTTCTGCTTCTTGTATATGCTCCACAAAGAGAACGAAGCCCTAGGCATATCAGCCGGCGATCGGAGGAGTGACATCGGTCTTGGCCTCGGAAGCAGCGGTCCGATCTGAGCAACAAAGGGGCCGCATTCTCTAGAATCCGCGGGTGGAGAATTCCTTGCCATTACCTCTTCTTCTCCAATGTTCCTCTCTCTCAGCCGTTCAAAAAAATTGAGAAGAAAGAGGCGAACACAGGAGAATAAAAATGGAAGAACTATCTGACTTCTCGCTCGCTCTCCCTCCCAACCATTCACGAAAAAGCTATCCGTTTCAAGAAACTCGACTGGGAATATAGAAGGGTGAAGATCACAGGATGAAACAAATCTAGGGTCATATTAAAGTACTCACAAATTTACAGTTTTGTCCATGAAATTTTTTTCACTCATGTCTATTGATTTATTGAATGACCTATTTACCCTTAAAGCTTCAAAAACTTTCCCTTTATATAGATTATAGATTATAGATATAGATTATAGATAGATTATAGATTATAGATAGATAGATTATAGATTACATGAGGTGGAGGTGAAATTGGGTTGTCAACTAAAATTACTATTATTGATATGGGTGATGATGCATAGACCTATCACCTACCATGGTGGTTCTCCGCAACAGGTTATGACATTCAAACAAAGTTGTATGTCTAAATGGTGTTCTAGAAAAACAAAGTTGCATTGAGTCCTTCCCAGCTCTTATATTTCTGCTGCACAAAACAATATCAACTCAAGCAACAATGCTCTTAATCGTTTGAAAATCTAAGCTTTTGGATGACACAATTTAAACCTCATTTCTTATGCTACTTCTGATCAACTTCAGAAGTGAGAGAAGTGACAACAAGCAGTGCACTGTGTACACAACTTTGTACATCAAATATTACATAGTACCGACTAATAATTCACTTACAGTTCATTTTTTTTAATCTTATTTCTATACTTTTTTTCATATTTTTCGATTTTTATAATATCACAAATCATATCATTCATTTATCTTATTTTCTACAATAAAAATAAAAATGAAATGTCTAACATAACATACCACACTATTTGTCTCTTTCAGTTACATCATCTTTTAAATATTATAATATTCTATTAATATTATACTAGACTAAGACCTGCGCGATGCGCGGTTGGCAAAATGAATTATTTCTCTTGTTAGAGTCAAAAGTGATACATGCAGTCTTGTAAATATAGCTATACTTTAGTTAATTAATCTTAATATATTAGAAGTAAGAAAATTAAATGACTTTGAAACAAATTTTCATTTATCATATCATTGTACATGTATTGAATGGAATTATTTTTCATTTAACTAATAAGATATGATATGAAGAGAGCAAAAAAGAGCAAATACGTCATTGAAAGGGAATTTGAATTTCAACCTTTGTAAGGTCGTAGAAGATGACACGTGCAACATTCAAAAGTTAAAATGTCTAAATTACAAAAATGACAGTTAATTAAAGTTATGTCCTATTATATGTTATGTTGAGGCCTTGTTTGCACTTTTGCCCTTCCTTGCTTTTTGTTTTGCTCCTATAGTGGATGTTCTTGGCTCCTATATTGCAATTCCTTATCCAAGCATTGGTTTTTAAGGAAATTTCATGGCAGTACAAACACACATATGTAGCAAGCATGTGGGTTTCTAATTTCTACGTCGTGGCAGTACAAACATATATAGCAATACAAACACAGATATGAAAGGAAGTTTGAGCTTTCCTTTTTCAATTTAATATGGGAACTAAAACTCTGATGAAATTTAAATGTCTTCAACAAAATAGAACAATAATGTTATCAAATCAACCATTCCATTATGTCTGGATTCAGAACAAACCATGAAAATGACTGTAATATAGAGATAGGTTTGAAACAAAACAAAACATATAGAGCCTGAATAAGAAATCTAAGCTAAGAATCCAAATAGCTCCATCAGTGACCACTGACCAGCACTTTACTCTTCTTCAGTGACAGATTCAACATCCTTCTTGTTGTGCTTCCTAGTGTACCTATGATTCTTCAGAAACTTGGGATCCATCCCTTTGGTGAAATTGTGGCGGTGCCGCTTGGGCTTCTTGATGCCGTTTTTGTGTGCCTTGTAGGACTGGTTGTGAGCGGTGTGATTCTTCGACTTGGTAGTCTCTTCAAGATCTGGTTGAGGAGCTAGGGTTTTTCCTGCGCAACAGAAGAATGAGAACTAAAACTTTTATCCAAGTTTCTTAATGTCAATCTAGGTTTTTCATCGTGACATTCACAAGTAACCTGAATATTACATGGTTTAGGTATTCAGAAAAGTAAAAAGGATTACAACATATGTTCTTATTAAGAATGTCAATGAATTGAGAAAGAGAATTCGGATTAGAGGAAGGATACTTCATATAAGAGCTCAAATGCGAGGATTCAGTGATCAAACAATGAAGCTGTGATTATAAATACAAAATTGGGCAATCATAGATGTAAAATTTGAATGCAAACCTTAGAAGGGAGTCTCAAAAGAAGCGTCGGATCTTAGTAGGCATCTTCTGAAGTGGATCAGAGCAAACAACATCTTGGGCTCCTTAGTCTGATCATCATCGTGATTCGTGAAGGCCTGAGTGGGTTCTAGCCTGAGATCCTTAAATTGAAACACACACAACCACTTATTATATCAGAAATGTGAAAATGCCATAGATTAGTAGATCAACTGTAAGTGAAATGGAAGAGAGAAATATTACCTTCATTAAGACCTTGAGCTCGATGTGGATTGGTCGGGTTTTAAGATTTGCCAATCGCATAGCAAATTAGCAACATGTAGCGTGCATCAAGTAAAAGAGGCTGTCAATTTTCAAAGGAAAATATGTTTTGATAAAAAAGAATGATACCTCCTTGTTGCCATAAGCCACACCAGATAGACAACATACTAACAAAAGAATAACAATAACAAAAGAATTTGAAAAGATTGGGATCAAGTTCAATTTCATTCCAAATTAAATTAATTGTATCAAAACTGTCAAGCATCTCAGAGCTTCACTGTACATAATGGTAATAGACAACATACTAACAAAAGAATAACAATAACAATTTGTTCATCAGCATGATAAATCATTTTCAAACAGAGAAGGAAGAGATAAAACGTCAAAGAAGCAAACCAGATGCGTGAACGACGGTGGTGTTTGTCCCGGCGAGAGTAGTGCGGTTGTGCAAGCGATTTGGTGGTTGTAGCTCAGTTTATGAGAGAATGGAAGTGGCGGCCGCAAGCTAAGAGGAGGTGGCATTCTAGATCGGCGCGTCCCCTAAAGAAATAGTCTTGAATCAATGCTCGATATGCTGGAGAGGGGAAAAGAGAAGAACGCAAAAAACGGCGCATAGAAATGGCAAGGGTTCAATTGATAGTATGTTGTGTAAAATGTAGGAGATGCAATGACACGTAATTAAAAATTCTGATGTGGCAAACTTATGTGAGTATAAGATAGATGATTTGGCAGCGCTACATTGCGCGCTTCATAGTTACTATATTATAAATAGATAGATTCAAGACATTGTTATTGTAAGACCGTCTTAAGTATATGCTTTGCATTTTAAGGATATAACGGTCACAAAGATCCAAGTCAGATCGAAATAAATCAGACTATCACTCGTAGCCATTTGGCGAGGGGAGCAATGTTTTGAACATCAGATTCCGCACCTGCAGTCCCGAAAATCCTCTGTGGTCAAAGACAAAGTTCTAAGTATATAATATAAGGTTAAATATGTTTTTTCTACATGTTGAATTGGATTTTGTTCCTTTACAAATATTCTAGCTTTAATCTCCAGCATAAATAAAATAGGTGAAGTTAGTTCTTGCGGTGTATTTTGTGGTGGCGGTTAAACCGTCACTAATTTATCTTGTAGTAGTGCAAAATTGTCACTAACGCATAAAAATTGCCACAAAATAATTTTTTTCATTTCCATAATTAATTAATGTTGGAGACTAAATGTAATGATTATTTTTGTACATTGGAAAGATAAATTACAACTCTCCAAGGTTGATCCATGAACCTCCCCCTGTCCAACTTATATTTTCACTAACTCTTACCACTTGAGCTATCATTCGGGAACACTATGGTTTTTTTTAGAGACTAAATCTAATTGACCTCTATTTTACATGGACTAACAAAATATTTAACTTTATAACTTTTTTTTGTACATGTTTTCCGATTTAACCTTCATCTCATAATTGACCAATAAATAATTGCTTAATGTAGACAAATAATAATAAATAAATTTTGAAATTGAAATTTTCTTGAGGGGAGGACATCACAACTTTTTAATAAGAATGTTAGAATTTAGGTTAGGCGTGCCTCTATTTCAAAAGCTAGTTTTGAGTTGACTGTTGTTTTAACCTTCATAATGACTTATTTAGATATATTTTAACTCAATGTGACACTTCTCAGTACAACTCTCATGTTCATGGTTGAATAATTTTAACACTACATCCAAAGTTAGCTTTGAGAGAGTTGATATAACCTTTATAATGAGTTATTTGGTCATCTTTATAAGGGTACATGAGAGACCCACCCTATAAAAGGCTTGGCCTCTTCTAATATTAATTTGTGGCAACACATAACTTCTCAGTAATCTAAGTCTAACATCTGATATAGCTTTGTTTTCCTTCACAATAATGGAGTTGGGCCTCCAGAATATCCCCTCACCTGCAATCTTACCCTTCTTCCTCTTCTTGTTCATAGTGCTTGGCATAGTTTGGAGATCCAAAACCAAGCCTTCAAGTTCCAAGTTGCCACCAGGACCACCAAAACTTCCTCTTATAGGGAACATGCACCAGCTTGGTGCCATGCCTCATCATGGCCTAGCAAAATTGGCACAGCAATATGGGCCACTGATGCACATAAAACTTGGTGGACTTTCCTTCATAGTGGTGTCTTCCCCTGAAATGGCCAAAGAAGTGATGAAGACACATGACATCATCTTTGCAAATAGGCCTCATTTTATTGCTGCAGATGTTATAACTTATGGTTCTAGAGGCATCACCTTTGGCCCTTATGGAAGTTACTGGAGGCAGATGAGAAAGATTTGCACTTTTGAACTTCTAACTCCAAAGCGAGTAGAATCATTTCAATCAATTAGAGAACATGAAGCATCAAATCTTGTCAAAGAGATAGGTTTGAGTGAAGGGTCAAGTATCAATCTCAGTAAGGTGATCAACTCATTCTCCTATGGCTTAACATCAAGAGTAGCCTTAGGAGGAAAATCCGAAGATCAAGAAGCATTCATAGCTGTTATGAAGGATGTCACAAAGCTAGTTTCTGGCTTTTCTATAGCTGACCTTTATCCTTCCATTGAAGTGCTTCAGGTTTTGACCGGAATAAAGTCCAGAGCTGAGAAGCTTCATAAGGAATTAGATAGGATTCTTGAAAAAATTGTCAGAGATCACAGGGAGACAAGTTCAGAAACAAAGGCAATCAATGAAAAAGCAGGTGAAGAAGACCTAGTTGATGTCCTGCTAAGGCTTCAGAAGCAGAACAACCTTGAGCATCCTATATCTGACAGCACTATCAAAGCAAACATGTTGGTCAGTATTAGCAATTAAAAATCACATAATTTCCAAAACAATTTCAAATAGATATTGTTCTGGTGATGAATGAACATACCTGCTTCTGTTTCCTTCCCCCTTCTTATAGGTTTTAGATTTGTTCTTTGGTTTACTAGGAGTTATGATTTCCCTAACTCGTTATCCTAGGCGATAGCTCGGTAAGTATATAGCCTTCCAATTCCTAAACTATTTGCTTAAAGGTCTTGTAGTAGGAACACTCAAACTCATCCTCTGAACCGGGCTATCGTAGCCGATAGCTCGGTAGGCACAAGTATCATTAATGATCAATTAACTTCAGGCTCCCTAAATGCTTACAGGTTACAACCTTTTCTTTGTTAAGATACTTCTAGCAGCAGGTAGAGGAAGAGCAAGACACTCACTTTATTATGATATTTTAAACACCAACTATGGACTTGGACATGCTGCATTTTCAAGCCCCTCACTTGTACATTTAAGAAAAGAAATTTCTGTTGAAAGGTTTCAGTAAATATATATACTATTCTTGAAATTCAAGAAAATCAAAGTTTTCCACAGAAAATATTTATCAGGAAAATTGAATCCCTTGCCAAGTCGGAGTTGTCATTAGATACTAGATGCAGTTGTGTTGTGAAATATTTCTGGCAATTCTTTTCATTTTACTATTTCTTTCAGGATATGTTCAGTGCCGGAAGCGGTACTGCAGCCAGAACCTCAGAGTGGGCAATGTCAGAACTTGTAAAAAATCCAAGGGTGATGGAAAGAGCACAAGCTGAGGTAAGAAGGGTCTTTGATGGAGTAGGGCATGTAGATGAAGCTAAATTCCATGAATTGAAATACTTAAAGTCAGTAATCAAGGAAACACTTCGTCTACATGCTCCTGTTCCATTGTTACTTCCAAGGGAGTGCAGTGAGAGATGTGAAATTAATGGATATGAGATACCTGCCAATAGCAAGGTTATTGTTAATGCATGGTCAATATGCAGAGATCCAAACTATTGGATTGAATCTGAGAAATTTTACCCTGAGAGATTCCTTGATAACCCAGTTGATTACAAAGGTGCAGATTTTCAGTTTATCCCATTTGGTGCTGGAAGAAGGATGTGTCCTGGCGCTACATTTGGCACTGCTAATGTTGAAATATTGCTAGCAAATTTGCTTTTCCACTTTGATTGGAAGATGCCTAATGGGAATAAGCCTGAAGAACTTGACATGACTGAATCATTTGGCTTGTCTGTAAGAAGAAAACATGATTTGTACATGATTCCTATAATGCATCACTCATCTGCAAATTAAGACCTCTGTGATGAAAATACACATATTGCAGCTGAGGAGCCAACCTTATTGTGTAGCTTCCTTCCCTCTTATGATGTGTATATTGATATCATTGTTTGGATTTTGTTGTTAATATTAGAACAGTGTGTTTTTATTTATATTCATCACAAGATTTTATTTTTGAAAAGGAATAATAATATTATTAAATAAAGAAAAACTTAGAACAAGCTCTCTCAAGTAAACAAATTAACAACTGAAAAAATACAAGAAATCACAGCCACAAGGGAAAACCAGAAACAGCAGGCTTCACCACTCTAGCTTCCTCCCTCTCCAATAATGCTCTATTCCAGACCCAAACACCCTCACGCCATTCACCCATTTCAAGCACCGAAGCATTCTGTTGAGCAGAAAGGATGAACAAACGCGGAAATTTCTCCTTAAGACTCCCTTCCCCAGTCCAATTCTCAACTCAGAAGCGAACATCACTGCCATCCCCGACCCTCCTACAAATTACATCACCTGACCAACTCCCATGAGAATTATCATAGCAAACTGAATTCAAATCCTTCCACCAACAAGAGTCCTTCGGCTTGACACTATCCTCATACTTAGCTTTCAATACACGGCACCACAAGCTATCTTTTTCAGTCAACATTCTCCACCACCTCCACTTAGCTAGTAAGCCCAATTGAAAAGCTTCCAATTTTTAATCCCTGGTCCTCCCTCCTTTTTTAGTTTACAGACATATCCCACTTTACCCAAGATATCTTCTTCCCCCGTCAACTCCCCCACAAAAAATTACTAAAGATACTTTTGCATCTATTAATCACTGCTGCGAGAAAAACGACCAGAATGACAATTTCCTCCGATTTCCACCAACAAGCAGCCCCAAATACACGAATGGAAGACCCATTTGCTTGCAAGTTGCAATTTAGCACCGCAGCAATACTAGTAATCAATTGGTCAGTCAAGCTAATTCCCACCACCTTAGTTTTGTGAAAATTAACTTTCAACCAGCCTCTGATTCGAAGCAGCGAAGAATACATTTAACAGTAAAGGAATTTTGCATTGAAGCTTCTCCGGCGAATAGAATGTAGTCCGCGAACTGCAAAAGAGAGACATCAATATCTGAACAACAATGATATATACCAAGGTTATCAAAATCGGACCGATGATCAAACCGGTGAGAGTACCGGTTCAAAATTCACTGGTCCGACGGTAGTTCAACTGTGGTCCAACCGGTTTTACCGCTATAAATTACATAATATTATTTTAAAATAAACATATAGTATATATAAGATAATATTGAACCCTAATTTATTATGTGACCTATGCAAATGGGAATAGTACTATTTTTTAATTTTTTTATATATAAGTCAAATCAATATCAATATCAATCAATCAATATATATTAGAAAAGAAGAACTTTCATAGTGACGTGTCAGCACCAGATTAATTCTTAGTGACGTGTTAGTACCAGATTAATTCTCATAAAAATTATTCCACGTGTCAATTTGTTAGAGGGTATAATTTTCAATTAATATATGTTTCAATTTTATATATTCTAAACTAATTAATTGATATTATTTTAGAAGATATAATTTTCAATTGATATATGTTTTAATTTTATATATTCTAAAATAATTGATTCATATTATTTTAAAGATCAGATTTGGTCTTTTAATTTATTTTTAGAATATATTAATTAATTTTTATTGAATTTTCGATTTTTTTATTAATTCGGGATTTTATGAGTTTTTATTGTGATTTGCTAGATTTTGTTAGTTTTTATCTATTTTATTTAGTACCTTTTTTAATATTATATTTGATTGGGATTTAGGTTGTTTACTTCTTAATTTTATTTTAATTTATCTTATTATTTATTTAATTTCAATTCCAGGAAATATTTTCTTTTATTTTAGATTTATTTTTAGAGTATATTAATTAACTTTTCTTGAATTTTCGGATTTTTAATTAATTCAGGATTTTATGATTTTTTATTATGATTTGCTAGATTTTGTAGTTTTTATCTATCTTTATTTAGTAGCATTTTAAATATTAGATTTGATTAAGATTTAGGTTGTTTATTTCTTAATTTTATCTTATTATTTATTTAATTTTACGTCCGGGAAATATTTTATTTTATTTTACATTTATTGATAGAGTATAATAATTAATTTTTATTGAACTTTCATATTTTTATTTAACTCAGGATTTTATGATTTTTTATTGTGATTTGCTAGATTTTGGTAGTTTTTATCTATCTTTATTTAGTACATTTTTAAAGTTTAGATTTGATTATGATTTATGTTGTTTATTTCTTGATTTTATCTTAATTTATCTTATTATTTATTTAATTCTAATTCTAAGAAAAGGGAGTTGATTTGGTGCTGAGGGTCCACAAAGCTACCATGGACACGCAAAGATTTGATAACTGCTATTTCTACCTCTGCCACATGTCGTGATCAGGACAGAGGTTTGTCGTAAGATGATGTTACGTGAAGTACAGTTTATCATGTTGTGATTGATGATTTGTGTTATTTCAGTTTATCCTTTGTTCGTAATTTAATCATGAATTCTTAAATTTCACATATTTTGTGTGTTTTGATTCTAAAGTTTACAAATTTTTGCATAGACCCTTTAACGAATTATTATTGAAGACGTAATGTTTTGATTCTTATGTAATGTTTTTTCTATTGTTCTCCTTCTGCTTTTGTATTTTTTTTAAACCAGATTTTAGTATAGTTTGTAGAAATCCATGCGCGTGAAGCCATTCTAAACGAGATTTTGGTATAATTTATAGAAATTCACGAAACTTAGGATAACCTGAATTTATATTCATTTCTCAAATTTTGCTCCTTTTTATTCATCATGTTTGAGTTGTGTGTGTATAAGCATACTTTTTGCACTGTATGTGAATGATGCACAACTTACTATTTTTTTTTTTATGATGCACAGGTCAGTCAAATTGATGAAATTGAAGAGCTCATATTTAATCTTCATGAGTATGTTTAGCCCATTGTTAAGGTTGGTTCATCTTTTCCTCAAACTCATTAGTTTTGCATATAATCATGTTTTAGTATGCCAATTGGGTGACTTATCTTACTTTGCTCTATATAATTTCTTAAGTTCAATTTAAATTGATTGTTAGTATAAGTTCATTGGTGAAGTAACCACAATTATTTTGGGTGGGAGAATTTTTTTTTTCTCACATATATAGATAATTTGTTGGGGTGTGCACAATTGGGGCATTACACCATTTTTTGTTTCTTTTGACTGATATGCGTCTTTGATTTTTTGTTTCACAAGGGTTCCACCTCAAGATTCACAAATACACTAGATACAATTTTTTCACCACAGTCCTTTTAAATTGGTGAAGGAGGGTTTTTTGTTATTCAAGACTTCATTTTGGGTTTCTGTTTCAATCTTCTTCATGAATTGATTTTGTTCTTCAGCTAATTGTAAGATGTCATATGCTTCAAGGATTCATGCTTTTCTCTTCTTAATCAAAAGCAAAAGGATTGAGGAAAAGAAAATCTTTTGGGGTGCAGAATATTCATTTATTGGAAAAATATTACACGTGTCATTCTCAGGTTAATTCTCATAAAAAAATACATTTTAAAATTAAAGATTTGATTCGGATTTAGGTTGTTTATTTCTTGATTTTATCTTAATTTATTTTTAAAGTAAAAAAAAAATACATTTTTAAATTTTAGATTTGATTAGGATTTAGGTGATTTATTTCTTGATTTTATCTTAATTTATTTTTTATTTATTTATTGAGTATTAATTAATATATCCCTAACTTTTTTTAAGAAGAGTGAGTTTGAAATCTATAGCTTAAGTTAATTTGTTAATATATTCCCAAATAATAATAATAATGATAATAACATATGTGTGCGGGTATGAGCCGGTTGGGTACTATAGTGCCCATACCTACTATTTTTTGCGGGTAATTACCTATACCCAACCTCATACCCTTTTAGCGGTTTTTTACCCTACCCATAGTGAGTATTTTTTGCGGGTACCCTATGATTTCGAGACCCATTGTCATCCCTAGATTTATATTTTGGCAAAGATTGATAGCTTCCTGTAATGACATTGAATTGTCTAAAGGTGGAGATCTTCGAGTTGCTACCCACGTGAGTATAGGAACGAGTATATGTAATTTTTAAAAACGCGGGTATGGGGATGGTACTATAGTACCAACCCATTTTCATCCCTACTTAGTTGGAATAAACACAATAATGTTATACTTTATGATTTATCTTACACAATCCTGATTTGTGCTACTATCACATTCATTTTTTTTAAAGATTAATATGTTGGTAATTTCTTATATCTATGATTTGTGTTATCGTCTTCATATTTACGGAGAATGTGAAACGAGTTCCCGTTGGTCTCAATCGGGCTTAGAAGAGAAGTCATTATGTCCACTTTACTCATCAATTTTGACTCTTATATTTCATTCGTTGTTTAATATATTTTTAATAATCAAAGTATTAATTGATGTATCAAATACAATAGACATATTCCCCGTGCAACGCGAGGGTAAAAAACACTAGTTGTCATTGAAACTTAAAAGGCACAAGGGTGTAAAATATAGAAATAGAAAGAGGGATAGCAAACTAAACATAATGAAAATTGAAAACATAACAACAGGGAAACAAGAGGGAATGCAGAACACATTGTTGTCCACAACCTCTTGCCTTACCTCCATCGACAGATCAAAGAGAAGGGTTTCCATCACATGCTAGATTTCAAAGATCTCCACCCACCACCGCTAACCAATCCACCAGCCAGGGCCAATCAGAAAAAGAATGAAATTGTTTATCAAAGACAGCAGCATAACAGAAGAAGAATTAGAAAAGGAACGCACCAGAAAGAAAGCACGACAGTGGCAACGACGGGCGGAGCGCGGAGGCGGGAGTAGCACGGCGGCGGGCGGCGCGGCGGAGATGGGTGACTAGGGTTGATGCTGCTGGTTGTTGAGCCATTACGTGAAAACGTTTCTGTTTCTATTCAATTTCAATTTTCAGGGTTTTTTTTTGTTTTTTTTTTCAAAACCTTCAGTTTTTCAATCTTTTTTTCTCTGAATCCTAATATTAGGCATGGGCCGAGCCCATTGTTTCAAAAAAAAAGAAAAAAAAACATAAAAACATAAACCGCCCAAAACCGCCAACCGGCCGATTTTCACCGGTTCGCCCGGTTCAACACCAGTTCGGACGGTTCAACAACGATTTTTCTCCCAGGCGGTTATGTGAGTGTTTTGGACCGGACAGTTGTTCGGTTCATCCGGTCGAACCGGCCGGGCCGGTCTGGTTTTTATAACCATGATATATACACACCTCATATTTTCAACACTTCATTTTCATCTATTTTTGTTTCTATCTCTCTCCTCATTTCACCTCTTCCACCTCAAAAAGAGGTGTGTAAGTAACATTATTGATATCTGAATCAGATATGAACTTGAATCCATAAAACTTCCCCATCCTCACCACTTGCTTCATAAGACCATTGAGCCCCTCACCAATAATAGTAAATAGGAAAGGGACTAATGGGTCTCCCTAGCGGATTCCTTTTTCCATACTGAATTCACCCGACTGACTTGACTTCCATTCACCAATATGGACACTAAGGAAGACTCCAAACATCCCTAAATCCACCCCACCCACCGATCACTAACTGCATCCTACTACGCATCATATATAGCAAAAACTCACATTTAATCGAGTCACAAGCTTTTTTGTAATCCACTTTCAGTACAAAAGTCCCCTCTTTGCTTCTCTTCGTTTCATGGACCACCTCATTCGCAATGAGGACGTTGTCAAGCATGTTCCTCCCCCCACAAAAGCGAACTGATATTCATCTATTAAGCTTAGCATTAAAACCCCTTTAATTTAAATAAAATCCTCCCAAGGGAAAAGAAGGAATATTCCCCCCTGGAATATACTAAGGATCGTGCCCAACATCTTCCCATGAGGTGTGGCTCACAAAATTATCATCGTCGTCGAGAATTGTCAACTCATCGCCGTTGTTATAGCATTTTTGACCTAAAAAATCGTTGTAACATTACCCTAGCAATATTACAGTCAAAACGCTCATAATGTTGCGTACATCAACGTCTAGACATTATTAAGGCTTAGTATTGCCTCTACCAAATAATTTCCCTTACAAAGACATTATTTCACATATAACACAAACAATTCACATAAAAATATTTTTAATATTATTATTTAATTAATATGCCCTAATTCACAAAATAATTAATGTGATCAGTGACGGAATTTTGTTAAACACCATGAGGGCAAGTGCCCTCACTTGATTTTGAGAACAACCATTAAAAAAAAAATTGAATGGTAAATGTATGTGGTTTTTTATGGTCCATTTAGTAAAAAATACCCTCACTTGTGTTCCACACTACTAAATGCTCTCACTTAAAGAGTAAAAGTATGTGGTTTTTTATGATCATTTTGGTAAAAATTGCTCTCACTTGTGTCTCCTTGATAAAAAATTTCCCCACTTTTAATAGTATATATTAAGTTTTTTTTATGAATTTATATGTATATATATTGCCCTCACAACATCAAATTTTTTGATCCGTCACTGAATGTGATTCAGTTTAATTCAACTAAACTGAATCAAAAGACGATAGATCCAAATTCAAAAGCGGAAACAAGTTCACTTGGGTACTCCTCTACCCAAACATGGAACTTGGAGGTAAAAGATTCTTAGCTAAGAAATCAGCAATGGCATCACAATGCCTTTTAACATGGACTAGCACACAAGAAGAGAACCCCACATACAAGTGCAAGCAATCTTGAATTAGCGCGGACAGATCAGAAGAGTTTTTCAATTTTGTTGTCCGAACTTTATGGATAATTAATCAAAATATTTATTTATTAATGTATCAAGTGTAACAGTAAATTTCGTCGTGCAGCGCACGAGTAAAAACACTAATATAAATAGAAACAAAAGAAGTATTAAACATATTACTCCCTCCGTCCCTAATTATAAGCTAACATTTAGATTTATGTGGTGTCACTAAATATAAGCTAACTTTGCAAAATGTAATTTGTTTTTCCATATTTGTCCTTGCATTTATTGGTTTTTCAATTCCAAAATTTTGAAATTGAAACTCATTTTTATTCTCTTTCCTCCTAGTACTACCCACTTAAATATGGGTAAATATGAAAGATTGTACCATTTTTTTTAAAACCAATGTATCAATCAAGACTATCTTAATAAGCCTGATTTTTACTCCTTATGTAAGTTGTTTTAGAATTTGTAATATATTCCAAAATATAAGTTGTTTTGCAAAACCAATGCACTTTTTCTCTTTCTTCCTTATATACCCTCATGTAATATTATATCTCTTAATTACCACCTTCAATTTTCACCTATCACAACTCTCACTATCCACTTAACCAATGATAACATTTCTCTCTCCTTAATATAACACAACTTTAAATAGGGGTATTTTAATCAAAAAAATTATCAATTAATGAGCTCTTAAACAATGTGCACAACCTAAAACAACCTATATTTTGGAACGGAGGGTGTACAACTTTAGCTTAATGCAGTACAAGGTGTTGAACACCAGGATCGTTCTCACAAGGACTCGGTGAAGTAATAATTGATATTGGAGTAGAAAAGCAATTAAAAAGGGGGTTTCGTTGATTTGATTGAAAAGTAAGGAAACATAAATTAAAAGAGATTTAAATCAGATAAGAGAAAGTGTTAGTCATCGGATTATAACATTCAAGTGCAACAAACCTTCATTGGTTAAAAAAGATTAATTCTTCCTTATTGTTTCCCTAATTCATGAGAGTTGATTAACTAAGCGAAAATCAATTCACAGTTTCCTAAACTAAGCAATTAAGAAACAGTTACGAACTAACATGAACTAAGCGAACATGCATCAACTCTTATTTCTAAAACTACGGAATTAAGCAAACCCTAGATCATAAATAGAGATGAAGATAATTAATAAAGAATAAATTTGCATTGAGAACAGAACCTCAAGTTTGCAAACACAAGAATATTAAAAATCCTAAGACTAACTAGAGAGTTTAGCAACTCATACTAGAAAAGAGGAGAAATAGGAGGAGGAGAAGGTGGTGTGATGGTGGTGAGGTCTAACAAAAGCCTAAACTCACTTATTTATACTAATAAATAAACTTGTTTATCAAGTAACAATCCTTGTTATCTAAATCTTTTCTAAATCTTCACAAAATCGGGCCCACATAAAGGAGTAAGCTGCTGAACAATCAGGCATTCGTGGGTCCCACAAGAAGTCTGAATCTTCAATCGAGGTAAACATGAGAGTTGTATCTCTTTAAGTCAGCTTCGTGGGCCTTCAATCGGATCCTAATTCGGAGTTCTGTAGCTCAAGATATGATCATTTTAGTGCAAATTATTCCAAACTCGCAGGATTAGCGACAACAACTTTGCAAGGAAATTATGACCAAGTTAGAGGCTGATTCTCAAATTGTGCGGAACATGAAAGTTGTAGGGCGTCGAGTTATCTTTCCAACGACGTATTATTCGCCCTATTCGGATATTTGTAGCTCCAGATTCAACCTGTTCTAGCAAAACAGTCACAGAAACTAAAAGTGTAGAATTAAGCACTTTTCCTTGAATAATCCAAATAAGCACTAATGGTCAAAACATGGCTAAGTCATAACAATTAAGCACGAAAATGTATATAATGAAGCTTAGAAAGACACACGTAAAGTGTATCAATTATGCGCTTATCAAATACCCCCACACTTAACCTTTTGCACTGCTGAGCAAAACTTTATTTCAAAGAAGAATCAGAAAATCACTTATGATAACAAGTACTTCCTAAAACCTAAAAACTCAGCTCACACTTATCTTTGAGAGGTAGAAATTCGGATTTATGAGCAAGAAAACAACCACTTCATTTTCCACAAAGATTAGACAAACAAGAACTTCATCACCTACATTCCAAGCCAACAAGAAATTGCAATTTGAACATCGAAGTTGGATGCAAGTGTTATACTCTCTACTCTCAAGTGTTTAGGCTTGTGTTTAATCATGCTTAAGCAACTCTCATCATCTCATGAAAACATGCATCTATCATAGACTTGACAAAATTCTAATACACCAATTAAATTGAACAAATGCATACAAAGATCAAAGGACTTTTCAAGGTTGTAATGAGGCTAAGGTCAAGGAAGGGTTTATAAAAGATTTTCAGAGTTAAGACCTTAGGAAAAATAAGAGCAATGAGGAATAATTCAAATTAAACTTACTCACAACCCCAAGAATTAACACATTCTTCCTTTTCACAACTTCCTTTTTACAACTTTCACTTCCTTTTACTTTTGCAATGAGTACCTTCCTTCACTTTGTAACTTCAAATTTTTTCCTTCTTCTTTTGCATTTTTTTCTTTTCAGCATTTACATTTTTTTCTTTCAACTTTTTTTTCAGCTTGCTTACAATTTATCCAAAAGGAAGTTAGAGTAACTTAGACTATGCATTCAAATGATTCACCCCCACACTTGTTGAATACTCATTCCCAAAATAATTCCAAAGCTCTTACATTCCCTATGGTAAGATATCATCATTGTTTTCCACTTAGGCTTGTAATGAGCTGCAAAAGAATGGAGATATTAGGCTCAAAGAGGTTAAAACAAAGGTTAAAACATGCGAGGTAAGCTTTTTAGGCCAGTAGCTTATTGAAAAAGAATGCTTAATCACTTCAATGTGTGCAAATGAACAAAAATTTCAGTCAGAATCAAGTCAAGTTCTGCAGTGCATATAAACCTGAGGAAATCACACAAGAAAGAAGAGAATGATGGCAAAGATATTACCATTCAAGTGTTTGGTCCAAAATCTCACAAGGTAGTCCTCACATGGCAAGCATATAACACAATGAATCCAACAAATCAATTCTCAATGCAAATCATGATGGACTCAAAATACAAGTAACTTCATCCAAGAGAGACATGAAACTTAACAAAAAAAAATGGTTATATTACTCACAAACTCAGCATCTCTAAAACTCATTGAAAAAGTGTGAACTATTTTATTGAAAAGAATAAAAACAAAGCAAATAAATTGAAACTGCAAACTATCCTAACTGAGGTTCTACTACTTCTAAATAATATTTCCACCCCCACACTTAAATCACACACTGTCCTCAATGTGTGGCACAAATCATCAAATAAATTAGACAAGTGTAAGAAGAGAGAAGGGATAGGAAAAACCAGGGATCAATGGAGCTGGCGAGGCATGAAACCTGGTAATGCTCTGAATCTGCTATCACCTGGGTCCGGTGGAGGCCTTGTATTAAGAGGAAGCTCATAGTCTTGAGGCACAACAGCAACAATCCACAAGTCAGGTGGCTTTGGAGGGATCTCATCTGCAACAATCTTAACAAACCCAAATTGTTTTCTAGCACCTTCAGCATGACTCATGACAATGTTCAGTTTGAGTGAAAACTTTTTTCAAGCATGTGTACCACCTGAAATAAGAGTAAATGAAAAATCAGTACATTCAACAATCAACTCTTTGTCTGGAGGCTTCGGTAGAGGTTTCAAAACATATTCTTCTATGGAAATTGATTGCTTGCAATCAACAGAGTCTTCAATAAGCACGACTTTTTCAAAAATGTCTAGATTAATTAAAAGAGGCTTATGTGGAAAAATTGCTAATTTAGATCCACATTCTACATCCATCTTCTTAACTTCATCCCCTGCAAAACACTTCTTGAAATCATCCAACAACTTATTTTCTTCTTCACTAGGATAAATCTTCTCACTCTCATAAGTTCTATGTGGAAGAGGGAGATATATTTCTTGTTTGTTGTCCTCATCATTAGAATTAGCATCATAAGCAACATCGACTTCAAACTCATTAACATCACCAGAACCATCAGTGCTAGCATCAAGATGAGTATCAACACAAGGATTAACTTCATCATCAATCTCTGCATCAGCTTCATGTTGCAATGTGGGAGCGTGTGCAACTAGCTCGTTAACTGGAGCTTGTAAATTCGCGGTATCTTGCAGGTGTTGATTAGCATTTGCATTGAGATTTACAGACATTTGATTCAACATGTCTTGAACTTCTTGCAATATGGAAGGTTCCTCGTGTCGAGGTTGTTGAAACTGGGCTTGGTTTGCTTCATATTGCTTTGAAAGGTCTTCCAAAAATTGGGGTGGATCATTCCAAGGTTGATGGAATTCCTCTTGTGAATGATGTGGATCATGAAAAGGATATTGAAATTCCTCTTGCAGGTAGTAGCATGGTGGTGCATAAATAAGCTGTTGGAATTGCCATTGTGGATGATAGCAAGGTGGGTCACACCAAATATTTTCAAAATTCTTTTGTGGATAACATTGAGGTGACTCAAACTGTTGTTGATGGTTCTTGAGCAACATTTGTGTAACAGAAAATTGTATCTCGTTGAGTTTGGCTTCTAACTCATCAAGTTTAGCTTCCATCACTGCAAAAGCTCCACAAACCAACACTTGTTTCCGTTAATTTTTTTTTTCACCACAACAAAAAAAACAAAAAAAAAACAAAAAACGTTAGTGGAAAATTAAAATAAACAAAAAAAATCAAGTTAGTAACAAAAAAAAAGAGTTCAACGTTAAAACAAGAAATAAAAAAATTACAAAAAATTGAAAGGACCTGAAATAAAAGAAAAAAAAAGGTTAGTAAAAAAAAACAAATCTAGTGATAATAATAAGAATAATAATAATGAAGGGAAAGAAGATAGAAAAGATAGCAAAATAAAATAATAGAGAGAAAAGATAGAGAAATAAGAAAGAGATAGTGATATAAAAATAAAAGATAGGAAAGAGAATTATAAGATATCAGATATGAATAAAAGATATGTGATAGATATAGAAGATATAGATATAAAATAAAAACACAAGCTAGAATCTAATAATTAAAAAAACATCAAGTGGTGTATATAACCACTGGTTCCTATTTTTTTGTTTTTTTTGTTTTATTTAATAAAAATGAAAAATAAAATAAATTACACAAAAAGGGAAAAAATACTCTAAAAACAATTAATAATCACCGAAGTCCCCGGCAACGGAGCCAATTTGACGAACGCACTGTCGCGGGTGCGTGTCAAAGTATTTTTGCTTTGAATGCAGTACAAGGTGTTGAACACCAGGATCGTTCTCACAAGGACTCGGTGAAGTAATAATTGATATTAGAGTAAAAAAGAAATTAAAAAGGGGGTTTCGTTGATTTGATTGAAAAAGTAAGCAAACATAAATTAAAAGAGATTTAAATCAGATAAGAGAAAGTGTTAGTCATCGGATTATAACATTCAAGTGCAACAAACCTTCATTGGTTAAAAAAGATTAATTCTTCCTTATTGTTTCCCTAATTCGTGAGAGTTGATTAACTAAGCGAAAATCAGTTCACAGTTTCCTAAACTAAGCAATTAAGAAACAGTTACGAACTAACATGAACTAAGCGAACATGCATCAACTCTTATTTCTAAAACTACGGAATTAAGTAAACCCTAGATCAGAAATAGAGATGAAGAGAATTAATGAAGAATAAATTTGCATTAAGAACAGAACCTCAAGTTTGCAAACACAAGAATATTAAAAATCCTAAGACTAACTAGGGAGTTTAGCAACTCATACTAGAAAAGAGGAGAAATAGGAGGAGGAGAAGGTGAGGTGGTGTGATGGTGGTGAGGTCTAACAAAAGCCTAAACTCACTTATTTATACTAATAAATAAACTTGTTTATCAAGTAACAATCCTTGTTATCTAAATCTTTTCTAAATCTTCACAAAATCGGGCCCACATAAAGGAGTAAGCTGCTGAACAATCAGGCATTCGTGGGTCCCACAAGAAGTCTAAATCTTCAATCGAGGTAAACATGAGAGTTGTATCTCTTTAAGTCAGCTTCGCGGGCCTTCAATCGGATCCTGATTCGGAGTTCTGTAGCTCAAGATATGATCATTTTAGTGCAAATTATTCCAAACTCGCAGGATTAGCGACAACAACTTTGCAAGGAAATTATGACCAAGTTAGAGGCTGATTCTAAAATTGTGCTGAACATGAAAGTTGTACGGCGTCGAGTTAGCTTTCCAACGACGTATTATTCGCCTTATTCGGATATTTGTAGCTCCAGATTCAACATGTTCTAGCAAAACAGTCACAGACATTAAAAGTGTAGAATTAAGCACTTTTCCATGAATAATCCAAATAAGCACTAATGGTCAAAACATGGCTAAGTCATAACAATTAAGCACGAAAATGTATATAATGAAGCTTAGAAAGACACACGTAAAGTGTATCAATTATGCGCTTATAAGAGAGTAATTGTTAAGCTGGTATTACATGAAAAAAAATTAAATTATATTATTTGATTTTTATAAATATAAAATATAAGTTAACATGTACAATAGTCAACTTGTATTAAATGCACATATTTATACATACTTATTGCACATGAAATCCATTTAATGCAAATATTTATACACATTTATTTCACTTGGAATGAAGTGGTCCCTCCCATTGTTTATATTAATGCTATGATCCAACTTTTGTGATTATAAAGAAAGAAGGGAAGAAAATAACTTTCTGACTTGAGCCAAGTAACATGAAGATGGCTAGAGCAAGAAAACTTCTCCCATTGGTTAACATAATCATCATGATTTTATCCTTAGGTAATTTCATGTTTGATATTTGATGTTTTAGCATATATTTATTTCGTTTTATGTTTATTAGTTGGGTTTTCTCTTTTCTGTAAGAGTTTTTCCATACTCTATGTTGTATTTTTTTTTTCTTTTTACCTTTTCTGATGTTCTACTTTTTCCTCCAAACCATTTTCTTATCAATTTGCCATCTTTTTTATCTCTAGCTCTCATCACTTTTTTTCTCTTAACCATTTTATCATATTTTGAGTATCTTTATTAAACTTCAATCTTGTGTGGTCGAGCTGCTTGCCATGGGACTAGTCCCCTCTCACCAGCTCTGGCAGAGCCAACATGCCCGAAAGTAAGGGCAACAAATAAAGGCAAAGGATGAGATACATGTAGATTTTTGGTAGAGACATGTCAAATTTGTAGAAGTTTTCCCCTTCTATTTGCTTTTTTTTTTTTCTTTTGTTGCCCTTCATTGAATGTGGATGTTGAGAAAGTATGTTATGTTATATAGTGATTTAATATTTCTCTTTTGTATGAGGTATATTCTCTTCTGTATGAGATAAAGTTTCTCTTTTTGATATACCTGATACAAAAGAGAAATATTAAAATGCTACAATAGAGAATAGGGTTGAGATTTATTATGGTGTGTTTATCTTCTAAATCTCATTCAATGCTTGTCTGTCATGGGGCATTTTTTTTACATTGCGGGGCATCTATACTTAAACATAATATAGTTATTGATTCCTTATGGAATTTCATTGCATGGTTTTTATAGATATAATTTAATTGTAATCAGGTTACCAAAAGACGATGTGCAAGCCTGTTGGGATGGATGGTGATGCATGGGCAAATATAAAAGATGGAAAAAATGGATGTTGCGGTCAAAACTTCAAGATGAGTTGCGTTCCAGGGACTTCTAGCTACTTTCATTGTTCAGACTTTTGTCACGAGAGTAGGTGTTGCCCACAATTGTTGGTCACCGATGGACGCTGCGTAGTTATTAATAACGTACAATATTGTCATTGTGGGCCTTAGATCTATGTTTTTAAGCAATAAAAAGTAAAATTTAATAAATGAGAAAAAGAGAGATTAAAAAAACTACTATTGTAGAATGAGAATTAAATAATAAACACAATTAGCATATGAGATGGTGGTGTGCAATTCAAAATTTTCAAGTTATGAGCCACTTTAAAAAAAAATTCAAAAGTGAAAGATATATTGATAATATAGAAAGGAACAACAAAAGAGTAACCATCTCATGAAAGAGAATGACTGCTCGTCCTCATCGAAAACAACAGAGAGAAAAGTGCAACAACTCTATAAAAAAAATCGTTATACACCACCCACATCGAAGGCCCAAACTCCTTATACAGCAAAATACCCGCCATAACATAACTGCTAAGAGCCACTTTAAATTATTGTCTTTCGAAAGAGTTTGTAATTTTTAATCTTGATAGTGATCTAAAAAATCGTATGACTGAAAACCAATCTAGTCAATAATAATTAAAAAATTTAACAACAAGTCAATAACTAATCAAATCAGTTTCTTTTGAGTTTTGAAAAACATTTTTTTCCAATGAAAAGCTATTATAACCCGTATACATTTTTTAACTTCTCCATTTATTATTGAATTTAGATCATATGAAATATATAATACCAACATCTTATATTAATTTGAAATTTAATTAGTATAAAATTTTTAACATTGAAGAAAACCATAGGAACACGATAAAGGTGGTTGGATTGTGTCTATAAAATTCAATCGAGATTGACTTGACTAGATCTTCATTGTTTCTAATGATTACTCTATAGAAAATACATCGTCTATTGGAGGAAAGGGCATACAATAGAATTGATTAGAAGCGCACGGAACAATGTGTTGGTATATGCACTAGTAGCTTAATATTTATATTTAAATATTACAACCTAAATATGTAAGAGATACATATATGGTCACACACATAGAATTAGCCCACTAAAATTATGTCTTATTGGACCAGCCCATTGGATAAGCTCAATAAGGCTCCAATAAGAATTAGGGTTAGCCTCCTTGTGGGTGCTTATAAATAGAGCATGAGATGCTCAAACCCTACATAAGAAAATTACACACTCTTGCCTCTGCTAGTACAAAGAGCCGCAAGGGAGATCTAGTGGGAGAGTTCGCGTGGACTTCTGTAGAGACGAGGCTACCAGTGTCTTGTTTGCATAAACTGTCTTCAAGAGGTAATCCTTATTACCCCTTTACGTGTTTGATTGCAACATGAACTTTGAAACATGTATTTTGCAAGATCTTCTCATATAGGAAATTTTATTCCACTGCGGTAATCAACCGCATGATTCCCTTCACAATGCACACACATATTTTATCCTTGTTCACCTTCAAGTGATGGGCTACGTCTAGTACTTGGTTTCCACCAAGCTTGTCACTAAGACATTCAAGTATCACAGACTTCTCCTTTCAAGAATTCTTTACCATGCCTCTCCAGACACTCCTGCGCATTGGGTGGTGGACTCATGAGATGCTTCTCCAGAATTCCTACAGTATTGATCAGCTGTCCATAAATTTTGAATCAATCAGGTTTGCCTCTAAACCCCATATCCTAAGGTCTGCCATTTGGGTTCCTCCTGATGCGGGTTTAATTAAAATCAATGTGGATGGGGCTGGAAAAGGTTCCCCAAGGAGATGTGGTATAGGTGGGATTCTAAGAAATAGTGCAAATGAAATCCTGGGATTCTTCTCTAAAAGCGTCGGAGTGGGATATGCTTTTGAAGCTCAGGTTTGGGCTATTCATGAGGCTCTCCTATTCTGTGTTAATAGATAGCTTAGAAATTTAATTATTGAAAGTGATTCCTCTTTAGTTGTCGGGTGGGTCAATAATCGATGCAATAGACCATGGAAATTGACGAATAAGTTAAAACCAGATTGATATGTGGATTGTGGAGGCAAATTGCTTAAAGGTGAAGCATATTTTTAGAGAAGCAAATGTTGCAGTAGACAAACTAGCTAAAAGGGGGGTTGACCATCCAAAAGAACTGTGATATCTCAAGGAATCCGTGTAATTTTAGTGGTGCTGGAAGACATCATTCTCGAGTTGGAATTCAAGATACAGTGGTTGTGGATTGCTCACTGTTCCTTAGAGGATATGGTTTTAATGCATGTTTTTTTTCTATGGTTATTTCCCAGCTGCTGTGCTTCATTGCTAGGTGGTAGCCTTGGTTTGAGTACTCTTTTTCCTCTCCTTGGATTTTTTCCCATTAGATTTTCCTTTGGGGAGGTTTTGATGAGGCTTTCTCCTGGGTTGTCTTTCCACCTTTTATCTTCTTTGGCAGCTGTGTTTTCTTTTTGTTTTTTCTACATGAGAGGAATGTTCTCATGATCTTTTTCTTGCTATTAATAAAATTAGTTGTTTCTCAAAAAAAGAAACATTGTGCACTACACGTGTATTGCACGAGTTAAATACTTGGTATATATAAACTTGTTTAACGATCATAAAAACTAGTATACTAATATTCAATCGCAATTTTAAGTAATAATTTTTAGAAAAAAATTTGAAAATAACTTAGATGAAACTATCAATAATCAAATGCATATTAATTATAAAATAAAGTCAAAGGTAATGTTTTTTTTTACGGTAATGCTAACTATGTTAAATCTGGAAAATCTTCAAGTTATATTTTGATGATACAATCTAGAAAACATAATTTTTCTAGTACATTCTATGTTTTAAAACTTTTGTAGGGAGATAGTAATAAGTGTGACTGCGATTAGGCCAAGGGAAATTGATCTTGCCATCCATCATCACATCAGACTTCCTTACGCACTTGATTACCCTCGACTGGAGCCACCTTGGAAAGTGCATCCTTGAAGTCACGATATGAGTGATCATAGGGTTTTTTTAATGTAAAACCCTTGGCACCTAGAAGGTGAATCCACAAATTCTCTTAGGTGCTTGTGATTCGAACAACGTGGAAAAGATTGAAAACAATGCTTAAGAAGGTATGGACTAGCCTAAAACCTTGTATAGCACCTTAGAACCTTAGACAGAGTTTCATGTCTGGGGTGCAGTTGGGCCAAAGCAACATTATGGCAGTGTAAAACCGATATCTCAACCTCATGGAATGGAAGACACACATTAAGTTTCCTAGAGAACTATAAATACGCATGCACCCGGACGAGGGAGTCATGCACACCCTCTCCGTCTACGACGAAATATAAACTTCATAATCACTCCCTCAGGTATTCTAGCCAACACACATAACTCGGATACATCCATAACAACAAAGCATGTCAGGATGCACAAAATTTCATAATCTACAAGCGCATATTCTTTCGCTCCAGGAGGAATCTCGCAAAAAAATCCATCATGTCGTTGTCGGGGTATGATCTGCAGAGGAGTCACTCGAGTCAATACTCAAGCTAGACTAGTCCCACTTCCAAATAGAAAGCATAAACCTAACAATAAGAACTCTACGCACCCCAAGCATCATGAGGTCGCGAGCAACCTCGCTAAATCTTTGAAGTTGAGCACAGGGTCCACTAGGGATCGTTGACATTTGTGTTGTACCTCAAACCTCAATTCGAACCCCAGCCTCAAATGGAGTAATGCCTCCCAAGATTGAAGAGGCTCGGGAAGGATCTCGGAAGAGATTCCATTGCCTGCACTCTCCCCATCCCTCAACTCCCTCACAACTTCCATTCCCACTAGAAAAATAAATAAAGGGAGGAAAGATGGAGAATATACTTTCTTTTAGAAGGAGGAAGGTGAAAAACACCACCACGACACGATGATGAGGAGAAAAACGGTATAAAATGCTTAAAACTTACGGGAAACTGCTTGCTACAAGTGAGAACGATTGCGCCAGAATCTCTAGAGGAGGCAGGGAAGAGTCTAAAATGAGTTTCATCTTTTATAAGGAGTGGAAGACAAGGGAAAATCCATCTTTCCACCTGCCTAAGCATAAAGGTAAGACCCACTATCCCCATGATGGATCTATATTAATGTGCATGGTACATTAAAAGATGTGACCAACAAGAGCTGCACATAGCCTCGAGAAAAAAAAACCACCATGCGAGATTGTACAACTCCCATGAAGCACGATTAATTGGCACAAATCCTAATATCCCACATCACTTGCCGATATGAGGCATTCCAAAATTTACCTAAGATGGCAGCCACCTAAGTTATACCTATACCATCACGAAAAGTGAAGGCTAGATCTATAGGGAAACTATTTTAGTGGATGATTTTGCATCACACGCGTCTACCAGGTACAAAGGTGTGACGACCAACTTGTATTGAACGGAACCTTCGGTGTACAACACTCGGAAAGTTCATCAAAGCCTCACATCCATGTCTAGCCACGACTTATGATTGCTACTGTCGAGGTACCTTCATTTCTCTCAACGCTCTTGCTCAAATCCCCCAGGTCAACAACCTGTTGCGTGATGCCAAACACCTTGCTTGAGGATAAGAAGAGATGGCAACATAACTCAAATCCACCGCCAGCCCACCCGCATGAAGGATGTTTGACCTAGAAGATCCAAGGGCTCACCAGGAACCACAATGTAACTAGGAATTCTGATGACGTTGAAGGAACATGGGATGTTCATCAAACCTCTACCTATATGAAGGAATGTAAGACAAAGTAATTAAAGTACACACATTCTCTTAGTTAAACCCTCTTTTTTTGTCGTAAACACTTGTTAACTTAGGTGTCAGAGTATATTCGCATATACCACTGGCAGAGGGCATCACACAAACAAAGGAGGAGCAACCAGCCACCAGCCACAAAGCATCAATATAATCACCACCAAATCAAAAGATTTAGTTATACTCAACTTATAGTGATTGATTGAATTTTTTTCAATTAATAATGCTGAAATAATTGAGGAAAATCCTATGATACTTACCTACAAATTTGATTACAAAACTGAATATGCGTCAATATGTTGAAAATGTTGTTGATTTCGAAATGAGTGTATGTAGAATATTAGGTCATTGGATAACTTTTTGTTTCTGATCACTCTAAATGTTTTTTTATTTCATAGCGGTTGGTTCTTCTCTTAGTTGTGCTATAAATGGCTTGCATCAATCGATCAAATGAATAGATAGAAAAAGTAACATTTGTGAGCTTTTATCCAGAAATTTGAATTAACATGCCGAATTGACTAATTGATAATTGAAGTACTGGGTCAATTAAGTCTATCTTTCAATTGTATCAAAAGGTATTTGCAAAATGAAGTGATGGTCGCAGTGGCAGAGCTTACAGAATAATTTTGGGGGCTCTGAAATGATTTCCAATGCATAAATTAAACTATTTTTATTATTAATAGACGCATATATTTATACACAAAGACTAATGATTAAATTAATTTATATACATAATTATACTATTGAAAATTTATTATAAGTAGATAAGTTGTGATTTATTTTAATTTTGTTTGATAGACAAATTAATAATTAATAGTATAAGTAAACAAATGTATATAATTTCTCAAATATATATTAAAATTTTATTGAATACATAATATAAAAATATATGCTTAGTTAAAAACTAATGGAATATATAACATAAAATATATACTTAAAAAGTAATAAACTAGACAAGTATTTTTTGCGTGGTAGCTCTCTTAAACCCATTTTTCATAGGTTTGTGATTCCATTTATAATTTAAATATATATATTTTTTACTGTAATTGACATTTGATTCAAAGTGTTTGAGAATAAGTCATTATAGAAATGTATATTAGCATAGAAACTCTCTCTCTCTCAAGCCCTTTTTGCTTTAGAGGATTTTAATTCCATTTCTAATTTCAAAATTTAATATTATGAATCATAACATAACATTTATTACATTAAATAATCACTTATTGGTCAATTACAAAAGGTGACACCGATAAAGAGCTCTTGAACAATATTTTGTTCAAGGAGATTCACTGCCCTTACGTAAGGAATGGGTCACTAGGGAAGGTTCTGAGAAACTGCATTCTCAGCCTTGAAATCAATTACTTCAGCACTCCTATCGTTGGAGCTTTTCTCATTACACCCTCTTCCAATCTTCACCTTCTTTGCATCCTTATTCTTAAAGATGTGGTATATAGCCCAGTTTGCCATCTGCATTTTGAGTAACAAAGTTTAGTGACTGATGATAGATAAGACAAAAGAAAACAACTTTCATAATGATATATCCTACCATCATTCATTCTCATGATAATTTAAAATGCATTACTCTAAATCTCTGCTCAATTTTGGTGTTAATTAAAATGGACAGTTTAAGAATTTGGGTTAGATCTAATTTTAGTCCAAACAATATTTTATAGGTGAGGATTTTTCTACCCTTTATTAAGACTTATTTGGTTGTGTCTCTAATCAATGTGGAACCATAAACGATAGTAAGTCACTATTTTATTTTTTACCTTAGATGGGTTAGCAATTAACGCAAGACGGAACTCATGCATCACCCATTTGGTTCTCCTAGCATAGGCTCCTTGCATTTCCCAAAAATTCAAGGTGTTCCTCCTCCCAACCACCAGATTGTTTTGGGGGATAGGAATGTTTTTGCCCTTTTCTACAACTCTCCACTGACCACTCCCAGCAACTCTCACGTCAATGTTCTCAAGATCACGACACATGGTGTTGTAGAAGAAGCACTTACGTTCATTGAAAATCTTTCCATCTGTAAACACAAAAGTCAAAACAACATATAGATTCAATTTCCAATTAAACAACACATAAACATTCATGGGACTTGGTAATTTTAATTTTCTGTGTGACATGACACAATGCCCATTCTCTTGGTTAGAAAAAGGGCCATAAAAGATTAAAGGAAACTCAATTGAATTTCAATTAATAAAAGAGATTATTGAAAAGGGAGTGTCAAAGTGAGGGTTGATAACACTTATCGGCTCATGGAATAGTGAATAAAAATTTCAATTTTTCTTAAAAAATTTGTTTCACCAACTCCTCCTGGCAAGCACCAAGGTTCAGTTTGAAACACATTGAAATTTGGGATGATTTGAAAAGGAAGAGGTTGAGCAAAGACCCTCCTCTTCAGGTAGAAATCCACAAGAACCTCATCAGTGGGATCAAACTTATACCCAGGTAGTAATCTAACACTCCCATCATCATCAACATAAGTCATAATGAGGTCCTCCATCTCAAAAAATTCAGTGACACAACAAGTGATGAAGAAGGGAAGAAGGGACTTATTTGAACTCTTACGGTGAATGTTGAAAATTCATGTGGTTTGGACATCAATTTAAAGCTTGAAACGCAGTGTCATTAATTGTGGTTTGTACGTAAAAGCCTTAAGATGAGAGAGAGAAAACGAGGTAGAGAGATAAAAAAAAGTGAATTGTTTAAAATATTTTAAGGTTTGAAATTGGAATGCTACTGATCGCGTTCCTACAATTAGCAAGTAAGGTCATGTACAAATTCTCAAAATGCTAAGCATTTCCACGTCATAAATAAAATACGTGAAGATTACTATCGACAAAAAAATTCTAGATTGGTCATGAAAGATATTTCCCCTTTTAAAATTCTAGATTAAACGTTTTATCAAGACTTTCCAGTCTTCTATCAAAAAGACTTTCCGGTCTTCATTCATTCAATTAATAGTGTATTAGGAAATTAATAAAAGGAAATTATAAAAAAATATTTAATTTATTGATACGGTTGTATTTTCACAAAAAAAGGAAAAAGTTATTTCTTTTTATACGAACAATAAAATAAATCTCACTCTTTTGAATTCTTAATACCTGATCAATTTCATGCCTTATATAAGAAAATTGAATCATAAAAACTCTTGAATTCTTAATATCTAATAAATTTCATGCCTTAGATAAGAAAATTGACTCATCAATAGTAGTCTTCTTAAAATTTGATAAAAAAGTTTAAAACATTTTAAAAGCATTTGTAATCTATAGTAAGAATTCAATTAGTAGTGTATTAATTAGGAAATTAATAAAAGGAAGTTATATGAAAAAATATATTTAATTTATTGATCGATAATGTATGTATGATTTCATAAAAAAAAAAGGAAAAATTGACCAAAAAAAAGGGAAAAAATATATTCTCTTTATACGAACAATAAAAGAAATCACACTCTTTTGAATTCTTAATACCTTATCAATCTCATGCCTTATATAAGAAAATTGAATCATATATAATCTTTTGAATACTTAATATCTAATAAACTTCATGCCTTAAATAAGAAAATTGACTCATCAAATAGTAGTCTTCTTCAAATTTGATAAAAATATTTTAAAAGCATTTGTAATCTATATAGTAAGAATTCTTACAAAATTCTATATTTTCATTTAATCACTTAAAAATTATTAAATGATTTTACCTGTAGAAGATATTTTTTTAAATATGAAATATAAAATTTTAAGAAACCTAGATTTGAACCCAAGTCCTAAACAGAAGGAGGAAGAGAATTCGTCTTAGAAGATTAGATCGCATTGAATAATTGAGATTTGTGAAGAAGAATTTAGATATAAATTTTATATGGCTGAGAATATTAATTTTTATAGTTATTTATTTATATTCTCATTTATTATTTTATTTTCTCTTGTAACCAAAAAAAATTCTCATTTATTACATAAACAATAGAAAAATCACAGTCTATAATGATTATACAATTAAAATCATAGTTAATAAATTCATAATTATTTTGAAATATCCTCAAAGTCTAACTTTCCACTTACTCTCTTTTGAGACTAACTATTTTTCTTTATTTGTGGCCACCATGTGTCTTTTTGTTTTGTTTTGAACAACAACACACAAGTCTTCTAATATTTTATATGGATTCCATTAATCCTTCAATTCTTCATTTAGTATAAGATTTTTTCAAATTATGCAATATAATATATAAGTTGTTTAAATTTAATTAAGTGATAAATTATTATTTATTACCTTTTTAAATTTAATTTATTAATTCCCAGCTTTCTCGTTCCCTTCTTTACAATTACTAGTATATGAAAATTATATATAAGTTTCAATGTTTTAAAAAAAATTGTGAATTTTATGTAAATTTTGTGAATTTTATGTAAAATTTTAAGAAACCTAGATTTGAACCCAGGTCCCAGCTTTCCAGTTCCCTTCTTTAATTTTTTTTTCGTAAATTTTATGTATTTTGTCAAAGCTATTTTATTTTGTCTTGGTTGTAGTGAATAATCCTAAAATGTTAAATTAAATCTACAAAAAAAATTTACTTTTTTGTCAAAGAAAAAGAGGTTAATCTTAGCGAAATTGATGTTGTAAAGTATGGTGATTTAAGTACAATTTATCGGTAGTGTGATTTTAAGATCTTTTGTAAACTATAGATTATGTGTTATGCAGATTGAATAAATCAAGTAAGATGAATTATAATAGACATTCATTTGAAATAATGAATCCTTCAAAAAGTGTCATGTCACACTAAATTATTTAAAATTCAAAGGTAGCTAGAAATTTTTCTTTCATAGTCGTTTCCATTGTGTAGCTGTCGTAAACCTTGATAAACACCTTATAGAAAAATGACATCAGAGATCATGAGGTGTTAGAGCTCCCAAAGCCAAGTTCAAAACCTAATGTTCAAATCAAAAATAAATAATTATCATGACATGATAAAAATAGTACACGGTTACATATGAATTAATATAATTTAGAAGTTATATATAAACTTTAGGAGTTATATAAAAAGAACATCGACTGGAATCCTAGCACCTTGAAAAGTTTCCATAGCAAAATTGGAGTCCAAGAGCATACCAACTTCCTCACCAACAGCCGGACATGAACTCTTCCTCTCCCCCACCAACATGTCTCGCCAGGTTCGAGCATAAATATTTACTACCTTTTGAGAAGTCAAACAACTCAAGGAGACGCCTCCCGTCGTTGCCTTCCAAGGGGATTTTTTCAAAGCCACGGATAAGGACGCCCTACCCACTCTAAAACCATCCAAATATTTGATTGCCTCGGCAGCGACCTTCAGAGAAGAATAGCGCACAAAACCAAAACGGAACCGATGACCTAACCTATTTTTCCTTTGCATAAACACATTCACCAATTTCCTATACTATGAAAAGAGATCTCCAATTTGAAAACAGCCAACCATCTCCGCAATACCATCCATAAATAGAGAAATGCAAGACCTCGCAACCCCTGCGGAACCTTGGCTAACGATCGCCCCAACACCATCATCCTCTAGCACACCATCCTCACCATCATCATCATCATCAACATCCCCTCCAAGGGATGACCCCCGACCAGCAGAAGCACCTTGCATCCGCCTAAGCAGGCACGAGGTCGCAACTTCGAACTGAAGATTGGCCACAGTCGCGCCAAGGAAGGGAGACCAAACTCTCTAAACAGATCGAGACAGGTCGCGAAGATCGAGTAGTAAACATGCAAAGGGTCAAGCGACGGTGGCTAGAGGGGATGCACAGTGGAGCGACAACGACCAGGCTGCAAAGATCGAAGGGAGATGCAGATGCAAGGAAGCGTACTATACGAAACTGTGAGAAGAACCAAGAAATAGGGACGCGCGAACTAGAACGGGGAAGAAGGATGAGCGACGACGGCTTGATGGTATACACAACAGAACAACGACGACAACGGAGGAAGACGACGACAACGAAAAGGGTCGGTGATGTTGGCTAGGTGGCTGGTAGCCCTAGCAGAGCACAACATTTTAGGATTGATATATTAATAGAGCCTTGAAAAAGGAAAATATTAAGAGCAACAACTACAAATTTAGGATAAAATTTCTCAAAGAGAAACGTCCCCACTACCACCTATTTTTCTAGATAATCAACAAGTGTATTGTATCGATCGACTTTTGAGGGAGGTTGGTTGTATTCCTGTGTTCATGTATATAGGGAAGCCAACCTTACTGATTATCTAGCCAAGATGGGTGGTAGAGGGGAGGTTCCTCTTTGGGAACTTTTGTCCTAATTTGTATTTGCTGCTCTTGAGATTTCCCTTTCTTTGGCTTTGTTAATATATCAATCTTTTTGTTTGAAAAAAAGAGAGAATGGAAGAATTTAGTTAGAATGTGTCAAAGACAATTATTGGTGGAATATGAAATTTAATACAATAAGGTCACATGAAATAACTAAAATCATGAGATAATTTCATCTCGCTAATCTCTCTCTTAAGGCGACTTCATATAACGGATTGTATTTTCTCTCTCATATCATGCCTTTAGGGGCGGCTAGATCGAGTTAAAGCGCTTTAAAAAGTTCTTTTTGCATTAGGTTCTCTCATATCATGTCCTTGCTTATTAGCTCTTCTTTTACCTTCTAATGTGGAACATGCCATCTTTGTAGACGCTTCACTTTCTAATTAATGGAATGCGTAGTTTTAATAAAAAATAATCATCACGGTCATACCAAATCAAAAAGAGAATGAATCAAATTCCTTAATTTTGTGTGATTTTTTTATTTATTAAAATTTAGGGTGAGAGGATGGTGTCTCTGTTTAAGGTATGCGAAATTATCAGATTCAAAAAATACCTACATAAAATTTACATTTACCTCACTCTCAGCGGAGTTAAAACCTACAACTTATCAAATACGAGATCCTACCATGCTCTACTAAATCAACCATTTGAGGTTTTGTGTGTGATTTTTAAAACATTGAATTGTACGAATTATACATAAAGTCTTGGAAGAGAAAAATCAATATAATTATTAATTAATCATTAATACAATTATTACTACCTTATTTATAACAACGTGGTCAAGTCAAGTTGTTGCTCTTCTCTCTCTCTCTCCTTTCTTCACCCTATACCCACACCCACACCCACACCCCCTTTCTTCCAAAGTTCGCACCTTTCAGACACCCTCATGGACCGCGTACCCAGAACCGCAAACGGGTCGGGTCCGTTGTCCGGTTCAGGCGACTGGAGAGACCCGGAAAAGCTGAGCAGAATGAGCATCTCCGAGCTGATTTTCGAGTTGCGAGACTCGTTCCGGAAGAGCGATTTCGACCGAGTTGAGGAGACCCTGTTGGCCAGGGAAGCGAAGCTGAAGGCGGAGATTGAAGAGCAGAGGAAGGAAATTGTGTTGCTCCAAGAGAGGTATCATCTGGAGAAGTTGGATAAGATCAATGCTCAGTTGGAGTTGAAGATGGTCATGCGAGAAAAGGGTAAGGGTGTTGTTAATGGGTTTGGTTTTGATGGTACGAATGTGAAAGATGAATTGGGGTGTGAAAGTAGCAAGCTTGAAGGTTTGAAGAAGGTAAAGGTTGGTGATGGGGATGCTGGTGCTGTTGCTGTTGCTGAAGTGAAAGAGGAAAAGGTTGAGAAACCAAGCAAGAAAGATGGTCTGGGTGCTTCAGGTATGGACTATGGAGATTGTTTTTATCTGTGTATCTATGTATGCATTCTTAAATATTACATAAACAGGACAGACACTTTTTTGAATTGGGGCTTAGAATTTTTTTTATTGGCAAATGTTAGTTGTTAGTAATGTTAGTAAATTAGTCAGTCTCTCATCAGGGTTCGAACCAAGGATCCTAGCTATTACCACTTGAGCTAACCCTCGGGGGGAGATGTGATGAATATAATTTGCTTAGGTTAGGTCTCTGGGAAAAAGTCTTTTGTGCTTTCTTAAGGCATTGTTTAGGTAATGAGTATGATTTGTTGAGTGTAGAGAAAATATGGAATGGATGGTGATTAATTGTGTCAATGTGGGGCACTAATTAACTCACTTGAGTCATTGCTTTTTAGTTTTTTAATTTTGGGAGTAAATTGAGATTTGACTATGAAATAGTTTTGCCTCATAGACATACTAACTGACATTGTTAAACACATCTATTTCTCCACTAAGCTCCATTAGTGCCTTTTTAGTTTATCCTTTTATGTAGGTTGCTGAGTGCCCTCTTGTTATTGACAGTTTATTTATCCTTATCTCATGTCTTTTGAGACTCATTTGATGCCATTCATTAATGATAAGCTCCAACATTCTGTTTAGCTGCTTTGTTTTTTTGAAAATTTTGGTATAATGCAGAATCTTCATTGATGGTCATCTAAGTTTTAGTATCAAATTATGAGTAGTTCAATCCTTTTGTTCCATCCTTCTACAGCTACGGCCAAATGAAGTGGGTGAAACAAAGAATAGTTATGTCAAACAAGATAATTCACAGTTTCTCCTTGTTCAGTTCATTTATTGATTAGCAAAGTCATGGTTATGTATATTCTATAAGATTTGAGGGCCTTGGTAGTTAAACCTGTAACTGCTGTGTTTTAAGTCATGTTACCTTTTATTTCTGTTCTCCTACAGAGATGCCGATTTCTCATTTTTGGAATTTATATGTTTTTTTTTTGAAAACAGAATATATATATATATATAATAAAAAGTTGATAGTACAGATAACACACCTCGTGTGTATAGTCCACAATGTTACATAGAAAGTCCAAGGAATTTATATGTTATCCCTCGGTAAATCTTGTCTCCATAAAAAACTAAAGAAAACAGGCTAGAAAATACTTTCTTTCTTGTAAATGAGGTCTTGGTGTATGAATATCCTACTTTATGTTTATCTAGATTTGATCAAAGCATATATATCTTCAATTTCTTAAATAGCTAGAAGCCTGATTGCCGATGAATGCTGGAAAGTTGCCAATGTTCTATTAGGTTTGCAGGGTCTACTGCTCTTAATTTCTCAAGCTCCTGCTTGAGGTATTTGACTGACATATCTCTTTATGCCAGCTGTAGGAAAATTGGCAATGGGAACTGTAATTGAAATAGAAGACAGTGATGAAGAAATGTACGATTCACATGCAACATTGAATGGAAAAGAGACTACTTCATGTATTATTGCAGATAATAAGCATCTAGTTTCATCAGGAGCAGTCCAGGAAAACCTCGCAACAAGTCTGGATAAATCGATTGGAACTCTCAAAAGAGGATTTTTCACTTCTGTTGGATTCAATACAAATATCAATATCTTGGATGGCTTAGATAGTGACAGTTCCTCTTCTTGTTCCAGTTCCTCTTCTGGTTCACTTGATATTGATAATCTCCCTTTGACATCTGTTACAAGCAATAAGAAGATGAGAACTATGCAGTCACTCTTGGATAGAAACTCTTAACTAGGGTTAAAAGGCAAATGGCCTAGACTTATAGATATGGAAAAAGTATTTGTCTCAGAAACATTTTGTTATATGGATCACAAAAAGCAACACAAACTGGATATAGGAGAAAAATATGGGAGAAAAGTGGATGGTGAAGTATGGATTTTGGGGGACATGCGGGCAATTTTTTATGTAAATCATCAGGGTCTGTTAAATGGGAGGCTTTTCTGTTTTCTGGTATATTGAAACTAATGTATAACAGTCAACTTCTCATTCAAAGAATGCACTAGTTGCTTTTGTACCAAGCATATGATTCGTTTTTTTTATGTATTAGAATTGCATACTATTGCTTTATATGAGGATAATGGTATTCTCACATTACAGTGTTATACAAGTATCAATAGTAAAACAGGTGCATTGTGGTATTCTGAATCGGAAGCTTTATTGGAAAAAGATTAATTTTATTCTGTAGCCAATTTAATTGTGACACTTGACTGGTACAATTTATTGAGCTGTTCAGTTCTTATTAAGGATGTTGCTTTATAAGACTAAATCATAAATGTGTAGAGTATATCTTAATAGTTGTTGGTGTGAAATCAAAATCTTTTTCTCTGTTGAAACAGTAATTTCAAGATTTTAAGAATTTGTTGAAAATATAGTGTGAAGATTATGGTTTGATGAAAAAGATTTTTGGACATAATGTTCAAGATGACATTTAATTTTGATAGAAACAGTAATTCAAAGCTCAAAATATTTATTGGTTGTAGTCTTCAAGTTGGATTGTTCAAGTTGAGATTTATGTCAACTTCACCATTAAGTCAAGAGTGCTTGAAGTTGTGCAAGCATTGGCTTGTAGATCAGAAAATTAGTTACTGTCAGTGTCAGTTACTCAAAGCATGACTAGGGTCCATGTGTCTGTATGTTAAATTTTCAGGTTTATAATGTACGTATATATACGTATGTACATTTTCAGCATTTAGAGCTTTTATCATAGGTTTGTATTGTCAAGAAATATGTACTCTTTGAAGAATAAAATATTGGAATTTTTCTAACTACTTATTCTTGCAATAGTTTGTTTCGTCTGGATTGAGTGACTATTAACAATACGAGATTTAGTACATGAATTTCATGCCATATTGCTTAATTGATGCCCTCATTTGTTTTGACAAACAAATAGGTAAAGGTCATCAAAACAAAAAGTCAACAACTAATCTCTCAACTAAACTTAGGGTGTTACTTCTCTATGAAAGGCTTACACAAATACATTCCTATGTCAATGGAATTAATAAGAAAGAGGCACTTCTTTAGATCATTTGAGTTGAGGTCATTCAATTTTCTTGAATCTTGGTTAAGCATAAGTAACAGTTTTAGAAGAACTATTTCTTTTTCTAATATTTGTAGTCATTCTTGCAGATAAAGGAACTTCACTACTTGTCCTTGTTTGCTCGTTGATGAGAATTGTAGTCTAAAATTTAACATGTAAAGATTTTTTGCACACTATAATCATCAATGGATTTCTCAAACCACCTGCATACACAGCACTTACCAAAACACTCTCATACCCATTGAATGATCCATCAATCGCAGGTGATACTCTATAGTGCAATGCATGCACCAGAGTTATTTTCAGTGACATGTTTATCTTTGGAAAAAAATTCAGCATGCAATAACTAATTAATGAAGAGATTACAATTTCATTACTCCACAACAATTATCAACATTTATTATTGAACATGGATTTTCATGTCTTGTACTCATGTCCTTATTATAACTGTATAATATTACATATAGTAAGAGTTTTTCTATGCAGGCCTCACCCTGTTAGAACCAGGTTGCAACCACCATGGAGTTTCAAAATGCTTACAATATTTTCTTTACCGTTCTCTCTCTCTTGGTGTTATTCAAGATAGTAAAGAAATCAAAATATACAAACTCCTCCACCAATTTACCCCCAGGGCCATGGAAGCTACCTCTTATAGGAAATTTACACCAGCTTTTTGCCTCAAAGCTTCCCCATCACACCTTAAGAGACTTGGCCACCAAGTTTGGACCCTTAATGCACCTAAAACTAGGAGAGGTACCTACCATCATAGTTTCTTCTCCAGAAATGGCAAAAGAGGTTATGAAAACACATGATATCATATTTTCAAACAGACCCCAAGTCCTTCTCTCCAGAATTGCTTACAATGCTAAAGATATTGTCTTCTCTCGATATGGGCGCCACTGGAGGCAACTGAGAAAGATATGCACAATAGAGGTGTTAACAGCAAAATGTGTGCAATCTTTCAGGCACATAAGAGAAGAGGAAGTGTCAGCATTCATTGGAACAATATCTTCAAGTGAAGGATCAATTGTGAATCTCAGTGAGAAGATTTTGTCTCTGACATATGGAATAACAGCAAGAGCAGCTATAGGTGACAAATCCATATACCAGCAAGAGTTAATATCAATCATTAAGAAAGCAATAAACCTTGCTGGAAGACCCTGTGTTGCTGATCTCTATCCTTCCATTAAATGGCCGGGCTTCAAAATTTTGGTGGGGTGAAGGCTAAATCTAAAAAACTTTTCAGAGAGTTTGATGGGATACTGGACAATATCATTAATGATCACAAACATAGGATAAACAGCCACTGTGAAGCAAATCAGGAAGATTTGGTTGATGTTCTTCTAAGGTTTCATCAAGAAGAAGACTTGCCATATCCCTTTACTTATAACCATGTTAAAGCGGTCATTCTGGTTAGTAAGTATAAGCTAGGTGACTTGCATATTGCATTCAGTTTTGGTTAAATCAATCTTCAGCAGAGTGATAAGGAACTTAATTTTTTTATCAATCAGAATGCTAACCACACTCTTCTAATGAACCTTTTAACAAAACAATGAGTAAGTCCCATCAAAATCGAGAATGGAATTCACATACATTTCGATAATTAGCATTGCCTGTTGAAAAAAAATGCATTCCAATGTCTGTCTACATTCCATGAATTTGCAGGATGTGTTTACTGGTGGAATTGAAACATCATCAGCGGTTGTGGAATGGGCAATGTCAGAAATGGTGAAAGCCCCAAAGGTGATGGAACAAGCACAAGCAGAGGTGAGAAGGGTTTTTGGTCCAAAGGGGCATGTGGATGAGACTAACATACATCAACTAACATACTTGAAATCTGTCATCAAAGAGACCATAAGGCTACACCCACCTGCACCATTGTTAATTCCTAGAGTAAACAAGAAAATGTGTGAAATCAATGGATATGAAATACCTGCTAAGACCATGGTCCTCATCAATGCTTATGCAATTGGAAGGGATCCCAGGTATTGGAGTGAAGCTGAGAGATTCATGCCAGAGAGATTTTTTGAAAGCTCAGTAGATTACAAAGGTACAGACTTTGAGTTCATCCCATTTGGTGCTGGAAGGAGGATGTGCCCTGGCATTGTATTTGCCATGGCTAACATTGAGCTTCCACTTGCTCAGTTGCTTTACCATTTTGATTGGAAGCTTCCCAGTGGAATCAAGCATGGAGAACTAGACATGACTGAGTCATGTGGGTTAACTGCAAGAAGAAAAAATGGACTGTGTTTGATTCCTATTAAGTATTAACTGTCACTCCTAACTATAAGACACCTATTCAACTAGACAACACAAGCCATATACCATAACCATACTGATTGAGTTTCGTCTAACAGTTAGAGCCTTTTCGATAGGGAGGAAAGAGCATTTATTTGAGTTTATCTATTAAAAAAACACTGAATAAACTTCAATAAACAAAATGTATAATAATACTAAAATTTATAGTTACAGACAAACAAAGTAGTCTGCAATATATAGTTACAGATAAGAATTAGTAGCAAGTACTCCCCCCATTACCACACAAAAAGAAGAGAATAATAGCGGTCCCTTACTGATTTGATTGATTGGCATGACACTCGAACAAAAGTAGTCAAAACTCAAAACACGTGCCTTGAAAATTAAAAGGAACATGATATAGTTTTTTTAAGATGACTTTATTAATTAATTAGGAAGAAAAAAAAGTCCGATGCCGATACATCATTATTAGAATTAGGGAGGTTTAACTCAACCCAAAAGTTAGCTAAAGAGTTGTGTATAATTACGGTTCTCGCACAGGACAGATGTTCTACGCGATGCTAGGACAACCGGTTCGACAACTGACTAACAGTAACAAAACCAGCAAAATAGTAAAGAAGAACACAGAGGATTGATAACCCAGTTCAGTGAAAAAAAACTTTCACGTACATCTGGAGGGTTTGCACCCAAAGAAAGGAAATTCACTATCTAAAGATTCAGGAATTACAGACACTCATGAACACCACAATTCATAGTTCACTTCCTAATCTACCCAACGTATTTCTACTTAGTATCTCAACCTAAGTATGAGAGCCCCTCTCACTTTCTTTCAATCACTGTGGTAACAATAAAAAACAATCAGAGTTTGAAAAATCAAAGAACACATAACACAACTTTGCTTTATAGAATCAGGGAGCAAAGTTTGTTCACAAGAAACAAGGATAAAGAACAATGAACAATCCTAAAAAACTTGATTTTTCTCTATTAGCTTCGGTGGTCCTCAAGCTTTAGGTCTTCATCCTTTTTATATACTTCAGCAGCAGCAGCAAAGGCACTAGGGTTTGCTTGGGCTGAAGTAACAGCAACAATAATTAAATCAAAACAGAATCTCCAAAAATCTTGTTGCGTTTTTTCCCAAGTAAAGATAGAAACAAATCTTTTATCAAAGATTGTTTCAACAAATAACAACCCACAAATTAAAACCCTTCTGGAACAGCTACTTGATCCTCAAGTAACTATAAAAACATATCTTCATAAAATCTTCAAGGGCCCACAAGATCAAACTTAAGCAAAGGATTGATGTCCTAGCTTCACGAAATCAGATGCCACGGCATCTGCTTCGACAATCAGTTGTTTTTGACAAAATGCAAGACAAAATGTTCCAACAATCTCCCCCTTTGTCAAATTTTGGTCTAAAACAACTCACAGATCAGAGAAGGTAAACATAGAGAACCAAAGCTCCCCCTTAGCAGTAGACTCCCCCTCAAATGATGCATCCATACCAACAACAATCATACTCCAAAAGGCATAGTTGGAACAAAGAACATAGCAGCAGAACATACTAACTATCTAACAAGTGTAAATCAGTAAACCAGTAGCAACTTGAACAGTAGCAGCTTGGAGTACTACACAACTAGTTACTTGCCTTGTCTTGAAAGTGTCTTCAAGTTATTACAGACCAAAGCAACCAAATAGAAAACATAGTCTTCACAGCAACACAAACAACCAAACCAAACTACTCCCCCTTTTTAACACAAATTTGGCAAAGGTGCTTCAGGAAAGTACACTTTGTGCACAGAAAAGTACACATAACAGATAGAATAAAGTTATTGCAGACCAACTTCAGCAAGAAAGTCCATGATCTCCTTGCACTCCTGAGCTTCTTGACTACACTCTCTCTCACAAGCAATATTTCCCTTTTTCCTAGCAGAAGGCATAATGTCCTTCACATCTGGTTCAACATTCATCTTTGAATCACTAACATGAACTTTCTTCCATTTCAGAGATCTTGTCTTGGTACACAGACTTTCCTTCTTTCCTTCCTTCTTATCCAGTACAACAGCAACATACTTATTGGTCCTGAGAAAATGCCTAGGAGCCTTCACAATATATTTCTTCTCCTTCTCTTCAAGCCCTCTTGGTTTCCACTCTTTCCTTGCTGGAGCTACTTGTGGATTAGTCTTTGGTTGATCAAGAGAATGAGGATATCCATATAGCTTGTAACAGTAGGGCCTTATATGACCAAGTTTGCCACAGTGATGACATATCCAAGTAGATTTCTTGGATTTTCTGAACTGAGGGTACACATGTCGTACAGAATGATGCAACATTGGGTCTGGCATTGATCGCTTAGTTTGCTTTTCAGATGAAGCAGACGTATTTGCATTCTTGTAGCTGAAGCCTATCCCTTCCATTTCTCCAACTGTTTTCCCAACTTCTAGAATCTCCTCTAACACATTAGTACTATTATTCATCATACGAATAGACTTTGTCATACCTTCAAGCTTTGAGTTCAGTAATGTTACCTCCTCTTGTAGTTTTGCATTAGTGATTTGAAGTTTCTCATTCTCCTCACGCAACTTGCTGATGGTCTTTACTTCTTCTTGCAAGCTGGAGTTATTACTCTGAAGTTGCTTCTTCTCAGCAACCAAATCCTTGAATTCTTTTCTCATTTTCTCACCAAACGTACATGATTCCTCCCACTTAGCCAGCAACAATTTGTAGGTTTCAACTAGTTCTTCCTCATCACCATCACTTGACTCAGCATCAGAATAGCACTTCCCAAATGAGAGCTTTTACATGAATAGCCTTGGTTGTATCATTTTCATGTTTGCCTTTGAGTTGTAATTCAGTATTCTTCATATTGTCTGACACATTGCCCATGACATTTGTATTTGACGTTTGGCCCAAACTCTTCAACGCTTTGTTAAGTAATGATATAGCTTCTGCAATACTTGCATCAATATCCTGCTCCCTCTGATCTTCATCTTCTTCAGTGTTGGACACAAAAGTTATACTCTTCGCCTTCTTCTCAGATCTACCATTAAGAGACATCTCAAAGGTTTGCAAGGAACCAATGAGTTCATCAACCTTGATGTTACTGATGTCTTGAGCTTCTTCAATGGCAGTTACCTTCATATCAAACCTCTTGGGGAGAGACTTGAGAATCTTTCTTGCTAAATTTTCTTCAGACATGGGTTCCCCTAGGGCAAAAGAAGAGTTGGCTAGATCCTTTATACGCATGTGAAACTCATATATGGATTCATCCTCATTCATCTTCATAGTTTTAAACTGAGTTGTGAGAAGTTGAAGCTTTGACATACGAACTCTTGATGTTCCTTCATGGGCAGTCTTGAGAATCTTCCATGCTTCTTTAGCCACAGTACATGTGTTGATTAACCTGAACATATTTTTGTCAACTCCATTAAAAATAACATTCAAGGCTTTGGAGTTTCCAAGAGCTTCGTCATCTTCTTTCTTTGTCCACTTTTCTTCAGGCTTCAATTCAGTTGTGAATGCTATCACAGGATATTTCCACCCCTTGACTATTGCCTTCCATGTTATACTATCCATAGATTTGAGAAACACCATCATTCGAGTCTTCTAGTAGTCATAATTGGTACCATCCAAAATTGGTGGCATATAGATTGATCTTCTTCCGTCCATAATGTTGTCATTGAGAACATAATAGATTCCCTGGAGCTCACCCAACAGAATAGGGTGCCTGCTCTGATGCTTATTGTAATTACGGTTCTCGCACAGGACAGATGTTCTACGCGATGCTGGGACAACCGGATCGACAACTGACTAACAGTAACAAAACCAGCAAAATAATAAAGAAGAACACAGAGGATTGGTAACCCAGTTCAGTGAACAATTTTCACCTACGTCTGGAGGGTTTGCACCCAAAGAAAGGAAATTCACTATCTCAAGATTCAGGAATTACAGATACTCATGAACACCATAGTTCATAGTTCACTTCCTAATCTACCCAGTGCATTTCTACTTAGTATCTCAACCTAAGTATGAGAGCCCCTCTCACTTTCTCTCAATCACTGCCACAGTGATTGGTAACAATAATAAACAATCAGAGTTTTCGACAGCTGACTAACAGTAACAAAACCAGCAAAAAAATAAAGAAGAACACAGAGGATTGGTAACCCAGTTCAGTGAAAAACTTTCACCTACGTCTGGAGGGTTTGCACCCAAAGAAAGGAAATTCACTATCTCAAGATTCAGGAATTACAGATACTCATGAACACCATAGTTCATAGTTCACTTCCTAATCTACCCAGTCTATTTCTACTTAGTATCTCAACCTAAGTATGAGAGCCCCTCTCACTTTCTCTCAATCACTGCCACAGTGATTGGTAACAATAATAAACAATCAGAGTTTTCGACAGCTGACTAACAGTAACAAAACCAGCAAAAAAATAAAGAAGAACACAGAGGATTGGTAACCCAGTTCAGTGAAAAACTTTCACCTACGTCTGGAGGGTTTGCACCCAAAGAAAGGAAATTCACTATCTCAAGATTCAGGAATTACAGATACTCATGAACACCATAGTTCATAGTTCACTTCCTAATCTACCCAGTCTATTTCTACTTAGTATCTCAACCTAAGTATGAGAGCCCCTCTCACTTTCTCTCAATCACTGCCACAGTGATTGGTAACAATAATAAACAATCAGAGTTTGAAGAATCAAAGATCACATAACACAACTTTGCTTTATAGAATCAGGGAGCAAAGTTTGTTCACAAGAAAAAAGGATAAAGAACAATGAATAATCCTAAAGCACTTGATCTTTCTCTATTAGCTTCGGTGGTCCTCAAGCTTTAGGTCTTCATCCCTTTTTATATACTTCAGCAGCAGCAGCAAAGACACTAGGGTTTGCTTGGGCTGAAGTAACAGATTGCAACAATAATCAAATCAAAACAGAATCTCCAAAGATCTTGTTGCGTTTTTTCCCAAGTAAAGATAGAAACAAAGCTTTTATCAAAGATTGTTTCAACAAATAACAACCCACAAATTAAAACCCATATGGAACAACTACTTGATCCTCAAGTAACTATAAAAACATATCTTCATAAAATCTTCAAGGGCCCACAAGATCAAACTTCAGCAAAGGACTGATGTCCTAGCTTCACGAAATCATATGCCACGGCATCTGCTTCGACAATCAGTTGTTTTTGCACAAAATGCAAGACAAAATGTTCCAACAAGTTGAGGTTTGCACTACTCTTTATAACCACTTGATTGACCACATCTCTAGCAAATGTGAGACAGGGTTGGATATCTGGAGCGTGAAATGAAACGAGTGACCCAAATATGAGGAGTCAACAAATTGATCTAGGACAGACTCTAATATTAGGGAGGCCTAACTCAACCCAAAAGCAAGCTCTAGAGTTGAGGATTGCTCTACCATTTATAAGCACTTGATTGGCCTTATGTCTAGCCAATGTGAGACTCTAACATACCCCTCATGCCCAAAGTTGGACATCTGGAGCGTGAAATGAAACGGGTGACCCAAATATGTGGAGTCAACAAATGAATATAGGACAAAGTCTGATACCATATTAGAATTAGGGAGACCTACCTCAACCCAAAAGTTAGCTCAAGAGTTCAAGTTTGCACTACCCTTTAAATAAAGTCCGATTTAGAGAACATTTTCCATCCAAACCAAGTTTGGAGAGGTAAAATATGTCGTGCTAAGAAATATGCGGCATTATTGCCACTCATACGAACAAAAGAAATACATAAGTCAAATCCTCTAGAGAAATCACGATAATCACTAATAATTGTGCTAAGGTAAGAGGGCTCTTAGGCGAGGTCTTTCCCCAAACATGATAGTTGATAAATTGTCCCACCAACGTCCGATTATGTTCTCTCTCACGGTGTAGTTGCACTTCTAAGCTACGATGGGTTCATTGCAGAGGGGCACAACGCCAATCTCCGGGTGGTTGATATTGCAACTAGGGCAGTGACTAATCCCCTTCTTCCACGTGATCACCATTTTCTTGGACTTGTTCCTCATCTAGGTGACAAGTATGGGTAGCTTATTTGGTGAGCTAAGGGAAATGAAGGGTGAAGGGTCATGGTTCAAACCTTAGTGAATGAACTAATTTACTAACAATTAACAACTAACATTTACCCATAAAAATGGGAGGGAGAGAGGTTTCTTTGTTACCTTCTCGTGTCTATCGTCGTAGAGATCAATGTGCATACAATTTATCTTGTTCCACATAGACGACGTCAATGTTTTGATAAGAGATTAACGAGTAAGGACGTTTGACAATGTTAAATTATGTAATTTAACTATCATTATGTGTTACTACATGTGTATGTAGTGGGCATATTGAAGAAAGGTTGAAAATGGGTGCAGATATAGTGCAAGGGTTTTCTTATTTGATATTAGGTGTTGCCCGAAGGTTATGCAGAGGGTGGTTGAACGAAATGAACAGGAAAATTAATGGAGCTATGTTTGACAAAAACGGTGACATGTCTCTTTAATTGATGAGTCAAAATATTAGTGGAGAAACAGGGAGAAGGACAGAGAGCCGAGATAGATGATCTTCATCCTGCTAATACATCATTTTAAATAAAGACAAATCTAGAGGAACATTTTCCATCCAAAGCAAGTTGGGAGAGGTAAAACATGTCGTGCTATGAAATCTGCGGCATTATCGCTACTCATATGAACAAAAAACAAATACATAAATCAAAACCTCTAGAGAATTATGACAAGAACTAATAATAGTGATAGGCGAGGTCTTCCCCCAAACATGATAATTGATAAACTGTCCCACCAACGTCGGATTACGTTGTCTCTCACGTTGTAATTGCGCTTTTAAGCTGCGATGAGTTCATTGCGGAGGGGCACGACGTCATTCTTCGAGTGTTTGATATTGCAGATGAGATGGTGACTAATCCACCTCTTCCATGTGATCACCATTTTCTTAGACTTGTTCCTCATCAATCGTGACAGGTACTCCTTCATGGGAGGTAGAGACTAGAGAGGTTTCTTTGTTGCCTTCCTTTTCCCTTGTTTTTCTAAGTAGAGATCAATGTGCATACAATTTATCTTGTTCCATATAGACGACGTCATTGTTCTAATAAGGGATTAACGAGTAAGGACGTTTGACAGAAGGAACTTTGTCTTCTCGTATCTAGTGACGGAGATATAAGATTGTGTGTACGTGAGAAGTGTTCCTATAACATGTATTTATACACTATAGTGTAACAAATTTACAGAAAATCATGTGAAAATATGATAAAAATATATTAAGATATAAGAGCTTCTCCAATGCAAGGTTCTTAAATCTTATTTTTTAGAGCATCTCCAATGCAAGGTTCTTAGTTCTTATTTTTGAGTTAAGAACTAAGAACTGAGTTCTTAACCATTGGAGGTGCTGACATTAAGTTCTTAGTTCTTAAAAATAAGAACTGAGTTTTTATATAAAGAGTTTTACTTTTTGAGTTCTTAGCATAAAAAATTATTTTTTTTCTCTCATCCAAATTACTTTATTACTTTATGAGTTTTGTTTTATTACTTTATGAAAATAAAAAGTATAAATAATGTGGTTGGTGAGACCAAATGAATAGTGGTAAGAACTAAGAACTAAGAGCATCTCCAATGAGAGTATGTAATGTCAAATACATACCCCCACTAATATCTTTTACCATTGGAGCATATTTTTAATTCCAACATGGCTAGTAAGGGTATGTGAGAGTAGATACTCAATTTAGTCATGAAAAATGTGTTTGTATTTATTATTACTTAATGTAAAAGGTTTAGTGTAACAAAAAAATGTAAAAGGTTTAAATAAAACTTGCAATTAATAAAATGAGTTTTTTATATAAACTTTTAAGAGTTGTTGGGTTGAAGTAAAAATTAATAAAATGATGTAGATGATTTGACATTATTGGGAGTTGTAAAAAGTAAAATATAAATACTTTAGTGAATATAATGGTTAAAGATGCTCTAAGAACTCATGGTTGGAACAAAATTACTTGAGAGTTGCTTAAGCACATGTGGTAATACAGACCCACATAAATAGTGTTAAAAACTAAGAATTAAGAACTAGCATTGAAGATACTCTGAGTTAAGAACTAAGAACTGTGTTTTTAACCACTGGAGAGGATGACGTGAAGTTCTTAATTCCTAAAAATAAGAACTAGATTCTTCTATAAAGATTATCTGACACTAAATATTACCTCAGTTAAACATCTTTATTTGTGTATGCGAAAACACAAAATATTGACCAAGCTACGTCAATCATTTTATTTTTTATACTCATATTTACCTGTCAATATCAATGACATATCATCTCGTGTTCTGGGTCCAAGTCCATACTTTTAGTTAAAAATTAAAATTAATATGTGTTGATATGTAATTGGATCGAATTGTATATATGCAATGCCATAAAGGGTTTGATCCAAAAGAATCTTTTTAATAAAATTTACGATAAATTTTTATTCACACTTTCATTCTCACTTACACCCAAAAAGAAAAATGAAGGAAAAGAAAGATTTAGAAAATGAGAAGTAATGTGATATAAAAAAATAGAAAGATTTTGTGTGTCGAAATAAAAACTAAAAAGAAAGAGAAATCGCAATGTGAATAAAGAGTAATATATACACACCTCATTTTTTAACCACTCCATTTTCACCTCTTTTTATTTCTATCTCTCTCATCTTATCATTTATCACATCTCATATTTTCTCTTTCTTACTTTTTCTTTTCTTCCTATCTCTCTCATCATTCCACCTCTCTACCTCAAAAGAGAGATGTGGATGAAACATTAGCCGTGAATAAATTAAGACTTCCATGTTAGACAAATTAAGGGACCATTGTGCCTGGAAAGAAAATCTCGCATTGGAATCAACACCATGATCTTGCAAAGTCCCATTAATCTATCTCACTCTCACAGCCACTCACTTGCACCTTTAATATGTCACAAGGAGCAAATTCTCTTTTGAGGATACTTTAGAGGAAAGTTAATAAGTCAACAAAGTGGCTTTGTTTTACACTTGTTTTGTTTTTTTAAACAACTCAATTATCTTAAAAGTTTAAGCTATTCGATAAAGGTTAAATAAATGATTTTATATTACTATTATATTTTAACAGTTTTGTCGTGGGTATGGAAGAAAGCCCATGAGGACCATAGACAAGAGAGTTGAAGAAATGGTGGTTTCTCATACTACAAAAACAGTCTGGCTAGTAGCTTAGCTATTTGTGTATTTGCATGTTAGAAATAGAATCTCACAGGAACTGAGTTTCCCATGTTTCTTGAGGATTTGGTGCTGGGTCTATGCCTTTGTTTCTTGTTGTTGCCTTGTCTTAAGACTTTGCAATCTATGGAAAATATGTTTTCTTGCCAATCACATACCTCTTTTCTGATATAGGTTCCTCTATTACAGGTTTTTTTTGTTTTGTTTTGTTGGATGTTCTGTCAATAATATGTCTAAACTTGCCTCTCTTGAAGAGTCTCTTTTGAATGGTGACTCTAGTGTAAGCAACAATTCTAATCCCAAAAAGACCAGAGAAAATGAAAATTTGACAAGTTATTCAAAGGCTGGGTTTTTCAGCATTCTTACTTTCTCATGGATCACTCCACTAATAACACTGGGATATAAGAAGACTTTAGAACATGAGGATCTCCCACTGCTTGCTAACACTGACAGTGCCTATGGGACTTTTCCAACTTTCAGAAACAAGCTTGAGTCAGAGTGTGGTAGTGCTAGTAGAGTCACCGCTCTTAAGCTTGCTAAAGTGTTAATCTTCTCAACATGGCAAGGGATTCTTGTATCAGGCTTGTTTGCATTCTTGTTCACATGTGCTTCTTATGTTGGACCCTACCTTATTGAAAACCTAGTTCAGTATCTCAATGGGGAAAACAAGTCTAAAAATGAAGGCTATGTTTTGGTTATGGTATTTGTTGCAGCAAAGCTTGTGGAGTGCCTTTCGCAGCGGCAATGGATGCTTAGGTTCCAGCAGGTTGGGGTTAGGATGCAATCAATGTTGGTGGCAATGATCTATGCAAAAGGTTTGACCCTTTCATCTCAATCAAAAGAGGGTAACAGCAGTGGGGAAATCATCAATTTATTGACTGTTGATGCAGCAAGGATTGGTGAATTTTGTTGGTACATGCATGATCCATGGATGTGTGTTCTGCAAGTTGGTTTGGCATTGTTGATTCTTTGTAGAAGTGTAGGCGTCGCTTCTGTTGCCGCTTTTGCTGCCACAGTAATTGTGATGCTGCTAAACCTTCCTGTGGCATCATTGCAAGAGAAGTTCCAAGGTAAGGTGATGGAGTTCAAGGATAAAAGAATGAAGGCTACATCTGAGATTCTATCAAATATGAGGATCCTGAAACTGCAAGCATGGGAAATGAAGTTCTTATCGAAGATTTTTCACCTTAGGAAGACAGAGGAGCTATGGCTAAAGAAATTTCTTCTTGGCACAGCAGTTATTAGATTTCTCTTCTTTAACGCGCCTACTTTTGTTGCTGTGGTTACTTTTGGGGCTTGCGTTCTTATAGGCATCCCACTTGAATCAGGGAAGGTCTTATCTGCTCTTGCAACATTCAGAATTCTTCAAATGCCAATCTATAGTCTTCCTGACACAATTTCAATGATTGCACAAACTAAGGTTTCCCTTGATAGGATTGCATCGTATCTTCGCCTAGATGAGTTACAGAATGATGTGGTTGAGAAGCTTCCAAGAGGTAGTTCTGATGTAGCAGTTGAATTTGTAGATGGAAATTTCTCTTGGGATTTATCTTCTGTTAATCCAACATTGAAAGACATAAATCTTAGAGTTTTTCATGGTATGAAGGTTGCTGTTTGCGGCACTGTCGGATCAGGCAAGTCTACTTTACTTTCATGTATATTGGGTGAAGTACCAAAGCTATCAGGAACCCTGAAGGTGAGTGGAACAAAGGCCTACGTTGCTCAGTCACCATGGATTCAGAGTGGCAAGATAGAAGAGAACATACTATTTGGTAAAGAGATGGACAGGGAAAAGTATGAGAAGGTTCTAGAAGCATGTTCCTTGACAAAAGACCTTGAGGTTCTACCATTTGGTGATCACACCATTATTGGGGAGAAGGGAATCAATTTGAGTGGTGGACAGAAGCAAAGAGTGCAAATAGCCCGTGCTCTCTACCAAGATTCTGACATGTATCTGCTTGATGATCCCTTCAGTGCTGTGGATGCTCATACAGGATCGCATCTCTTCAAGGTACTAGTTTTCTAAACTCTACTTTTCTCAGTGCAATCTGTTTTTGGGGTAGAGTTAGGCTTAACCTGAATTCTGATAAAGATATTGATACAATCCTCTAATCTATCCGAACATTCTAAATTTTAGAGAGTATTATTAAGTTCGCTGTACTCTTATGTAAATGTTTCTATCCTTTTTTGCATTTTTAGGTGTTTCTCCAAGTGGAACCATCATCACTTGTATAATGAGAAAAGTTTGTGGAACTTCATGTTTCTGATTTCGTTAGGTTCCATTAGTATATTATGGACATGGACGCATATATAACCTCATGGAATTGAGTTTTTATTCTTTCAGTGATAGATGAACTTCAAATACATGTAAACTAGTTTTTAATGTTTATAACTGTTCTGTTTCAGGAGTGTTTGCTTGGGCTTTTGAAAACAAAAACTGTGATATACGTAACTCATCAAGTAGAGTTCTTACCTGATGCTGATCTAATATTGGTGAGTGATTCACAGATTTCATGCTTATGAATGAATTCAAACATCATAACTCCCTATTTTCTCAGTATTTTTCTTATTTAGGTCATGAGAGAAGGAAGGATAGCACAATCAGGAAAATACAATGATATTCTCCAGTCAGGCACTGATTTTATGGACCTTGTGGGTGCACATAGAACAGCTTTGTCTTCAATTAAGTCCTTAGAGAGAAGGGACACATTTAAAACATCAAGTATCACCATGCAAGATGCAGATGCATTAAGTGGTTTTGAACTTGAGCAGACAGTGGAAAACAAAGATGGTCAAAATGGCAATTCAGATGATACAGTTGAGCCAAAAGGGCAACTTGTTCAAGAAGAAGAAAGGGAAAAGGGTAGAGTTGGGTTTCAAGTCTACTGGAAATACATCACAATAGCTTATGGAGGAGCTCTTGTACCCTTCATATTACTATCACAGACGCTAACAGTAGTTTTTCAGATTGCAAGCAATTATTGGATGGCTTTGGCAACTCCTGTTGCAGAACCCGATATTGAAAGCTTTAAACTCATGGTTGTCTATGTTGTTTTGGCAATTGGAAGTTCCTTCGGCACCCTTGCCCGTGCAGTTCTTGCTGTGATAGCTGGATACAAGACAGCCACCATGCTCTTCAATAAAATGCATTTATGCTTTTTCCAAGCACCAATGTCATTTTTTGATTCCACCCCAAGTGGGCGAATCCTTAATAGAGTATGTCTTAACATGTTAATAATTCTTCACTTGTTTCATGGCTTAGTGCATTAATTTGTATATCAATTTTTTTTTCTATCTTTCTCCCTTCAAATTACCATATTGAATGTAACTGTCTTTCTAAATTTTAGTTTTGCTTTTTGTTGCAGGCTTCCACAGACCAAAGTGCAATAGATATGACTATTCCAAATCTTTTATGGGGAATTACCTTCAATCTGATTCAGATCTTTGGAAACATTTTTGTGATGTCTCAAGCTGCATGGCAGGTGTTCATAATATTGATTCCTGTGATGGCAGCTTGCATATGGTACCAGGTAGTTTTCCGGATAATGTCTGGCCTACATCATTTGGAAATATTCACATTAAATGTCACCAAATGATTCTGATTTTGACTTCTTATTGATCAAATATTTAACATAAAAAATAAGTATAAACAAAAGCCTTATCCCACTAAGTGAGGTTGGCTTTATGAATATGTTTGACATTACAGTGAAAACAATAGCATTATATTTGCTAACAGTGTGCTTCTATATATGCAGCAATACTACTCAGCATCAGCACGGGAATTGGCACGATTAGTCGGTACATGCCAAGCTCCGGTTATACAACATTTCTCTGAAACGATTTCTGGGTCAACAACCATAAGAAGTTTTGAACAAGAATCAATATTTAATGACACGAATATGAAATTGATAGACAAGTATTCCCAACCCAAATTATACAGTGCTATTGCAATGGAATGGCTGAGTTTCAGGTTGGATCTTCTATCCTGTACCGTATTTGCCTTCTGTTTGGTGTTCTTGATATCTTTTCCAAGTTCAATTACTGATCCTGGTGAGTAGTTGAAATTACATACATTTACTTGTCACACTCCTTATAACACCAGGTATATATATAACTTTAATCCTTTTCGAACTTCACATGTATTTCTGTCTTAGGCATTGCGGGATTGGCAGTGACATATGGGCTTAATCTAAATTCTATACAATTTAATATGATCTGGTTTCTTTGCAATTTGGAGAACAAAATTATATCTGTAGAAAGAATACTTCAGTACACCTCCGTCCCAGGTGAAGCTCCTCTTGTAATCAAAGACAACCAACCAGATCATTCTTGGCCGTCATTTGGAGAGGTTCATATCCAGGATTTACAGGTATCTTTCAGAAGTTATTCATTTTGAATTGAATACTAGAATTAGGTCAAAATCTAGCTTAGGACTTTCAGGGTTGCTCTACCCTTTATAAGGACTATTTTGGCCATATCTCTAGTCAATGTGAGATTTAGTAACAGTATTTATCTATCTATCCTTAATGAGGCAGTGTGTGATGCAGGTTCGGTATGCTCCTCACCTGCCTCTTGTTTTACGGGGTCTTACTTGCACTTTTACTGCTGGAGCAAAAACTGGCATTGTGGGAAGAACAGGAAGTGGAAAATCAACTCTGGTGCAAACACTTTTCCGACTTGTTGAACCTGTTGCTGGAAAAATCTTGATAGATAACATTAACATATCTTTGATTGGACTTCATGATTTACGGTCCAAACTAAGCATTATTCCTCAGGATCCAACAATGTTTGAAGGGACTGTAAGAAACAACCTGGACCCTTTGGAAGAGTACACAGATGAACAAGTTTGGGAGGTAATTTAGTTTTGCTTGACACTAAGAAGAAGTTTCCGTTTTAGTCTTTAGTACCAGTACATATTAATCTATTTCATGATATATTTTAGGCTCTAGATATGTGCCAACTTGGAGATGAAATAAGGAAGAAAGAAGGGAAGCTTGACTCCTTAGGTATGAATTCTGAAACTTTGAACAAATATGTTAGGATGTGTTACAAGTTATAATTAGATGTATAAATGTGGTGAGAATCTACTACTTACCATGATGAGTTCTGCAGTTACTGAGAATGGAGGAAATTGGAGTATGGGTCAGAGGCAATTGGTCTGCCTTGGCCGGGTTCTTCTTAAGAAAAGTAAGATTTTGGTGCTTGATGAAGCAACTGCATCAGTTGACACAGTCACAGATAATATTATTCAGCAAACAGTTAAGCAGCATTTTTCAGAATGCACAGTCATTACAATTGCTCATAGAATAACTTCAATCCTAGACAGTGACATGGTTCTGTTTCTAAATGGAGGCAAGCAATTTTTTCCCCTTTCTTCATCTTTATTTGTCAATTTTTATTTTCTTCTCTAGCTCATAAATGTGGACCCTGGACATGGTTTCTCTTCATATTGATCCTGCAGGGCTAATTGAGGAATATGATTCACCAAAGAAACTGCTTAAGAACAAGTCTTCAGGTCTTGCTCAACTGGTTGCAGAATACACAAGGAGGTCAAACTCTGGTTTTGGAAGTTGAACTGAATCTGAATTAATGTCACCAACAATATATGTTGTTACGCAGAGATTTTACAGTTACACATATTTTCTCAGATACTTGTATGTGACTCACTCTATATGGCTATATCACAAATAAGTGCTTGTCTGATGTTATTAAATAATTAATGATATAAATGGCCGACCAACATTTAGCTAGCTATAAACCGAACTGTAAAATGATACCTATGCATACCTGAGAAATTAATATGGACATCCGAACTCTCTTCTAGGAGAACCAGCATTTTAGTTTGCATGGATGACAGAACACTTTCTGGGTGATCATCTCTAACTAGGTAACTGCAAAGAAAGTACTGAACATTCCATTCACCAGATGGAATGTTCAAGATCCAACATCAGAACACATGATATATATTTTGCAGGAGTCTCTAATATAAGAATTTTCTGGCCAAAGTATGGACCATTCATAAATTATGTTCTCAAGTTTTTTTTTTGTTTATACTAGAAGGAAAATAATTGCACTTTTAAGTTCGAATTTCGAAATAAAAAGATGAACTATAATTAGACAATCTTAGTCGAAGAAAGGCACCTTTAGAATCCTCCCCCCACCCCCCCACCCCCCCACCCCCCAAATGCAGTTCCAGCTGACAAAACAAGCTAAAATCAAAATACATTCCAATATTTTAATGCTGCTGAAAAATTTATTTGTTCAATTTATAGTTGTGACATTTCCAAACTAGTAACTATATAAAGCAAACTTAAATAAAGGCCTTACCTGTCAAGACAAGAGAATAGCCAAGTCAATTGAAATTGCTCCTAGTGAAGGTGAAAACAAATCAAGATTGCAATCCCGTTTTGATTAATGAAAGAAAAAGTGTTTACAAATTGCAAGTATGACCTGAAATTGAGCATCCACAGCACAGTGAAGCAAATGGTCGAACATGTTGTGGGCACAATCTTAATCATAAGGTAAAGATTGTGTACTGGCTAACCTCTTATGTCTCAAAGTGCCAAAATTCCCTCCTAGTTAATACCAAAAAAGGCAGGTCTTCATATAGTACTTTATTCTCTCCTTATATACCCACTACATGTTGTAACCAAAAATTAAATGTATATAAATATATACATGTTGTCTATAAAGAGGTGCTTAGTGTGATACCTTATTTCAGATCAAGGAATGGTACCCTAAATGAGCTAGCATAGTAATAAAGACTCATGTTTATATTTTCTCAATAATGTACCTTAAGATTAATGGCGTCGATTAGATAGGTGTTGAGGCTCGCCCTTGATCGAAATCATGTCGTTCAAACTCAATGTTAGGGTCGAGATTCACTGTAACTTCCTCAAGGTCGTGGTGGACGTCAATTACAACATGTCATTAGTCTACTGAATCACCTAATGTGGGTATCACACCAAAAAAAAAATGCAGGTGCCACATAATTCACCTAAATTTTAAACCTACTTAGAAATCAGAACTTCATTTCCTCAAACTCCTCAAAACTCTTGTTTTCCTTAATTGCAGTTTCCTTAAATTATTTTCTCACTTTGACCACTCCGATTCTTGTGAATTTTCGTTCAAAATTGGATTTTGATTTCTGGGATCATTTCTCCCTCCTAGTAATTGCAGTTTTCAGCGCTGAGGAAGCCATAAAATTCAAAACTCTTCCCCAGCTTATTGTGCTGCCTGCACAACATGACCAATATTGCTTTCACTTTGACAAACTCAAATTCTTGTGAATATTGATTCAAAATTTGATTTTGATTACTTGGGTCAATTTTTCTGAAGATGGCATTGCAATCTTTGGTTCTGGGTCAACCAGTTTTCATCTTTGTTTCGAGGGTACATAGAATGCCGATGAAAGCTTTGGCCAAAAACAGTGGATACCCATTTCCCTTGGTGGCAAAATGTGTTGAACAACCATGCAATTTTGGTGGAGTTTCATCGATTTTAGGTAGTGGGAGTGATTTCAAACCGTTTGGTAGATGTGACATGAGATGTTTGGTTACAAGTGGTAAGGATTTGAGTGGAACCAAATCAAGCAATGATGTTTCTGAAGAGGACATGAAATTCCCGAAATTTGTAGGGGAGTTAGTGAAGAAAGGGATCGTTTTGGCGGCGACTGTTTGTGGGGTATTAATGTTTGGATGTGAAAGAGCCTTTGCCATGGAGGGTTTGGTGAGTGTGATGGAACAGAGCAAAGTGTTTTTTAGGAATGCTTGGCCTAAAGTGTTGCCAGTTCTTCAGATATTTAAGGAGCAAGGGGTGGTGTTGGCTGTACTTTTGGCACTTTCTGCTTTCTTCTCAATGGCAGAGACTTCAATTACTACACTTTGGCCTTGGAAGGTATCATCAGTCAGAGATTTTTTTTTAAATATTTTGTTGATAATATTGAAAATTATGATACAGTTTTTTTTTTCTTAATTTTTGATATTCTCACAATAAGTTGCTTGGTTTGTAATTTGTTATCATTTGTTTATTATCTTATTCCCTTGTTAAAATGCTACATTGTTATAACTTTACGAAAAAGAAATTCAGATTAAAAGTTTAGCTAGTCAAAGTCTTGAAGTCTAATAATTGATGATGATGTAATTGTAGGTTCGTGAGTTAGCTAATAACGACTCTGAAAATGGTGTCTTCAAACTACTTCGAAGTGATGTTACACGATTCCTTACAACTATACTAATTGGCACAACGTATTCCCCTTTAGCTGATATATATGCATTGTAAAATATCATAACTTCAATGTAATCCTCTTTCTCATTTTGGCCTGTTTTGTTTTACGCAGTGTGGTTAATATTGCAGCCACGGCTCTGGTCACAGAAGCTGCAACTGCAGCATTTGGTGAAGCTGGTGTTAGTGCAGCAACAGGAGTCATGACTGTATGTTTAACATTCTTGAATGTCGGAGAAATATTGGATTTAGTGGATTTCACGCTATAGTACCTGTTTAGTTTTTGCTTCTTAGTTCTGATTAATAACTACATTTTGGAAAAGAGTGTGCCATGTTACCTGCCGAAAAAGTCTCATACTTTCATTACTAGAATGCATTCTTCTGTTGTGTTGATTAGTACGTATTTGTGCATACGTCTCCATGCAAATGTATTTTGTTTTGTCTTACAAATATCTAACTTATCTCTTGATTCTCTCATATCCATAATCACACAGGTTGTAATTTTACTTCTTACTGAAATCACCCCAAAAAGTATAGCAGTTCATAATGCCACAGAAGTTGCTCGTTTTGTGGTAAGTTGTAATTTTCGTTTTTGGAAACTGAAATGATGAAGATTGTGTTTTATTATCATTTGCATTTACATGATATTTTTCCATTCAGTTTCTATTTTAAATTAAGTATTGGTTCTCAAATCTCTAGGTCAAGCCAGTGGCATGGCTTTCAGTTGTACTGTATCCTGTAGGAAGAGTTGTTACTTATCTCTCAATGGGAATGCTGAAGCTGCTTGGAATAAAGGGAAGAAGGTCTGCTTAAAATATAGCCTTACTGTAAAATTAACCACCTTGTGATATTATATCTACTGCTGTTGCTTCTTTTTTTATTTTTTATGAGATTTAATTTTAATCTGTAGTGGAAACTTCTAGTCCCTTCATCGAGGGGATAATGTCCTTTATTTGCACACTATGAGTATGACCATGATATTATCTATCCATTTTCTAAGGTTGAGTGTTATGTTAATTAATCTATGGCACCTAAAAGTCATTGCACAGGGTTGAGGAATTTAGGTTTCAACTGTTGGTGGTTTTTCCCCCCTTTAATTTATTGGTAGCATTTTACGGATTCAAAATTTGGTCACTTTTTATGTAATTTGAAGAGTACATTATAAAACTCATTTTAGGGTAGGGTAGTATAATTTTATAGTATGCATACAGTCAATATTTTGATAATATTCATATAAAACATGCCTTGCATTTGTTGCAGTTACCCTTGTGGACATTCTCCTTGAATCTTTTGAAGTTCCACACTAACCAGTCATTATTTACTCTATCAGTGAGCCATATGTTACTGAAGAAGAGATAAAATTGATGCTAAGAGGTGCAGAATTAAGTGGGGCTATAGAGGAGGAAGAACAGGTAATCTGTATTGTGTTTATTGATCTAGAAATATTAATATTGATTTTTTTCATATTTTCAATATCTTTCTTATTTTATAGAAAATGAAATTTCATGAATCGGTTTACATTATTTCTCCCGATGTAATATAGATTTCTTTTAAATGGAAATTATAATTTTCAGTGGAATATGAATGATTTTTAGTTTGCCAAAAATCTCAATTTTCAAGTTCTTTTGATAAATATGCCCTGTTAACTGATAGGATGAACAGTGCGCGTGAACAGTAGCAGTTAGATTGCAGTGAGGAAGTTATTATTTAATTATTATTAGTTGAGTAGTTTTATGATTACAGCAGTTAGGTAACTGCTATGGTTTGAATTTAAATTATATAGGAGTGGTTATAAATAGGAGTTCTGTAAGATAGTTGGGATTATTCAGAAGTTGTGTGTTTTAGGAGAGGGACTGGACTCTCGAATTCCAGTATTAAGAGAGGCTGGCTCTCGAAAACCAGAGTTGTATCATAATCTATATCATAATAAATTCTGTTCCTATCACTAACTTCACTTTGCTTGAACGAAAAAGCATACTTTATATTAAAGCTATATAATTATAATCCACAGGATATGATTGAAAATGTGTTAGAGATAAAAGAAACACAAGTAAGAGAGGTTATGACGCCTCTTGTTGATGTTGTTGCAATTGATGCAACTGCAAGTTTTGTAGATTTTCAAATATTGTGGACTAAACATCCGTACTCAAGGTATGAACAGAGACTCTGGCTTTATATTGAATGTGATTTTAGTTTTTCCAATGTGATAACTGGATTATGAATATGTTCTTAGAGTACCTGTTTTTGAGAAACGCATTGATAATATAATTGGTATCGCATATGCAAAGGATCTACTGGATTTTCTTCAGAAGGTTCGTACATTTTATTCCTCTTTTGATATATATAGAACTAAAAGTTCTCTGCCTATTAATTTTGTTTGCCAATCTTATAGTTTGCATAATTTTAATGTGTTTGGTTTTGCAGGATGTACCACTAGATACAACTCCTGTTCAAGATTTGTCTCACATGCCTGTATATTTTGTGCCAGGTATCTTGTGTTGAGTCTATGAGGAAATCATTGTGTTGCTATCTGTCGCTAGTTTACAGGGTTATACCCCTACCCAAAAGGGATTAATTGTATGAACTGCCTCCTTATGTCAACATGGTGTAGGTTCTATAATTGTATGAACCGTCCCTATTCATTTATCCTTGACATGCTCAGTGTTTCACAAGGCATCCTTTCACTTGCCAATATTAATGGAAGCAGTCAACTGAATGGCTTTTTATCAAGTATTTTTAATGCATATTCATTTATATTTATCTATTGAGAAAGAATTAAGCTGCGGTTGATTTATCACATATAGATTGCTCATATATTTTTCTTCTTAGATTGAATTTGAATTGTGAAATTGCTCAAAAAATTAAATTGGGTTACATAGGAATACATATATATATATATATATATATATATATCTGTTGAGTTCAGTTTAGAATCTTAAATGGTAAATTCTTATTACTGATTTTGGCATTTTGCAGATTCAATGTCTATCTGGGATCTTCTAAGAGAGTTTAGGGTCAAGAAGGTCCACATGGCTGTTATTTGTAACGAGTATGGTGGAACTGTTGGAGTAAGTCAACCCATAATCTCTGTTTGACATAAAATATGAATAATGATACTGTGAGTAAATTCGAACTCACCTGAAACCTATGAAGCCAAGATACTCCAAAATTGTTAATAGTATCGGTGTCATACCTGTATCCGATTCTAATATCAACGCTCCTTTACATATCCATGCAGTATCTTTCAAGTTTCAATTTTTTTAAGACGTTAATCTGTGGTACTTGTGGGATGCACATCCAAATCCAATACATTTGGGATACAAGTATACAACTTCATAAACTTGCCTTAAAGTTTCTTGTACATTTTTGTTCTTTTTTATGTTGATAGAGAAATTGGAGTACAAATTCCTTTGTTCATTTCTGAAAAGAAACAAAATTGATCCTATAAGGGTAAAGGAAAGACAAGTTTGTTGGGTAATAGTGGAGGTGGACATGATCCACTTGATGATGGGATTGGTGGTGGACTTCTTTAATTAGCAGAATCATCTTTTGATGAACTAGACATAGAAACTAGACTTTTTTAATGATGGAAATGAGAGATGAAAATGACACAATTAGTATTAGACACTATATAGCAGACAAATAGAACTAAGGGCTCGTTTGGTGGTCAGGATATGATAAGAGCATAAATGATAAGAGCAGGATAGACTCTTATCCTATCCTGCGTTTGAGGTGGACAAGATATTGATAGGATATGATAGAAACAATGGAAAATGTATTAAATTTTCCTTTGAAATAAAAAATTCATAAACTGAGGAGTAAGACATTTACCCTACCAGGACAAGAAACCGGAGGAGAAATTGATTTGCTGCAAGTGCCACCACCAGGACAAGAAACCAAGAAATCCATTCCGTTGTCAGCAAACCAGCAGAACCAATTGGCTTCTCTCCTGAATCGATTTGAAGACATTTTCACGGCTGCCAGTGGGTTACCACCCAAGCGACAGAAGGATCACCAAATTACTCTAGCATAAGGTCAAGGTCCAGTGAATGTGAGGCCTTACAGGTACTCACACCACCATAAGGATGAAATCGAGAAACAAGTCCAAGAGATGTTAGAGGCAGGGATAATTAGGCACAGTCAGAGTGCTTTCTCCAGCCCCGTCATATTGGTGAAGAAGAAAGATGGGTCGTGGAGAATGTGTGTAGACTATCGTGAGTTGAACAAGGCAACAATCCCCGACAAGTTTCCGATTCCGGTGATTGATGAGTTGTTAGATGAATTACATGGAGCCCAATTTTTCTCCAAGCTGGACCTCAAGTCAGGTTACCACCAAGTAATGGTAAAGGAAGAAGATGTTCACAAAACTGCATTCCGCACCCATGAAGGGCACTACGAATACTTGGTGATGCCCTTCGGATTGATGAATGCACCTTCAACTTTCCAGGCCTTGATGAACGAAGTATTCCGTGATCTCCTTCGCCAGAGCGTTCTCGTGTTTTTTGACGATATTTTGGTGTATAGCTCAAACTAGGAATTGCACTTACAGCACTTGACCATTGTTTTTGAGCGCCTTCGATCACAGTGTCTGGTTGCAAACCGTAAGAAGTGTACTTTTGCTCAAAAATCTGTGGAATACTTGGGCCACATAGTCTCACACGAGGGAGTGGCCATGGACCCAAGCAAAGTGCAAAGCATCACCAAGTGGCCCGTGCCAAAGAATGCTAAAGGAGTAAGGGGTTTTCTTGGGTTAACAGGCTATTATCGCAAATTTGTCCAAGATTATGGCAAGATTGCCCGACCCTTGACTGAGTTAACCAAGAAAGAAGGTTTCAAGTGGAATTCTCAAGCCCAGCAAGCTTTTGAAACTTTAAAAGCGCGCATGATCTCAGAACCAGTTTTAGCATTACCTGACTTCTCTCAACCTTTCATCATTGAAAGCGATGCTTCCGGAAATGGAGTGGGGGCAATATTACTGCAGGAAGGCAGGCCCATAGCCTATTTCAGCAAAGCTTTAAGTGCACACAACTTGGCCAAATCAGCCTATGAGAAAGAATTGATGGCCATTGTGTTAGCAGTGCAACATTGGCGCCCTTACCTTCTGGGAAGGCACTTCACGGTGTGCACCGACCAGAAAAGCCTGCGCCAATTGCTCCATCAAAGAATCACTACCGTCGACCAACAAAACTGGGCCGCCAAACTTCTGGGATATTGGTTTGACATCATTTACAAACCAGGCCCAACAAACAAAGGAGCGGATGCGCTTTCACGCATGTTTGAAGAAGGCGAATTCAAAGCCATAGCGTCCTACCCTCGGTGGGCAGAAGGAGCAGAACTGGTCCACGAGCCCCACCAAGATACAAAGCTTGCGTCGATCATCGCTGCCTTGAAAGCGGACCCTTCCAGCAATCCGGGGTTCACGCGCATCGCCTGGTAATTTCTGCTTCCTCTCGATGGATTCCCACAATCCTCCATGAATTCCATGCAACTCCCCAAGGTGGACATTCTGGTTTCTATCGAGCATATCGCAGAACTGCAGCCAATGTGTATTGGATTGGTATGAAGGGCATGATCCAAGATTTTGTCAAAGCCTGCGACATCTGCTAGAGGCAAAAGTACTTGGCAACTTCTCCAGGCGGATTACTCCAACCCTTGCCAATTCCGGATAAGATATGGGAAGAGCTTTCTATGGATTTCATAACGGGTTTGCCCAAGGTTAAGGGGACTGATACAGTTTTTGTGGTGGTTGATCGTCTATCGAAGTATGCACATTTCATCCCTTTGCGTCATCCATTCTCAGCAAGGGTAGTAGCAGAGGCTTTTGCCCTCGTTCCATAGTGAGTGATCGTGATCCCATTTTTGTTAGCAACTTCTGGGTTGAGTTATTCAAATTGCAGGGCACTCATTTAGCCATGAGTACAGCGTACCATCCCGAGACGGATGGACAAACAGAGGTGATTAACCGCTGTTTGGAGACATATTTGCGCTGTTTCATTGCTGACCAACCTCGCACATGGCTCCACTGGCTACCTTGGGCAGAGTATTGGTACAACACTGCCTACCATGCTTCTACAGGAGTGACCCCTTTCGAGGTAGTCTATGGACGCGCTCCCCCCACCATGTTGCGTTTCACTGTCGAAGAAACAAAGGTGGAGGCTGTAGCTCGAGAGTTGCTGGACAGAGATGAGGCTTTGCGTCAGTTAAAAGCCCATTTGCTTCGTGCTCAGGGACAGATGAAATCTCAGGCTGACAAGGGGCGGAAGGATAAGCAATTCACGGTTGGTGAGTGGGTTTTCGTTAAGCTTCGTCCCCATAGGCAACAATCGGTGGCTCAAAGGATTAATCCGAAGCTCTCGCCTCGGTTTTATGGTCCTTTTGAAATCATCGAGCGCATAGGGGCAGTGGCTTACAAGCTCCGTTTGCCCCAAACGTCTCGCATCCACCCGGTTTTTCACATATCTCTTCTGAAGAAAGCAATTGGGGACTATCAAGTGGAAAAGGAATTGCCAGAGGGTCTTGCTGGAGAACTACCCTCATCTGTGGAACCGAGTTCAATTTTGGCTGCTCGTACCATTCAGCAGTAGGGCGAGCCTGTCAAACAGTACCTTGTTCAATGGCAAGGAAAAACAGGGGATGAGGCTACCTGGGAAGATGAATTAACCATTTTGAATCAATTTCCCGCTTTCAACCTTGAGGACAAGGTTGTTCCTCAAGCCGGTGGAATTGATAGAGCTCTAAATGAAGATTGGGCCACAACACATGAAGCTAGGCCCAAAGTATGGAAGGTTTATGTTAGAAAGAATAAGAAAGGGGAATATTAGAGAGAGTGAGCTGGCAATAGTTAGTTACGCCTTTTGCGGGTGAGAAGGGTGTGTGAGAGGGGTGAGATTCCCATATAAGCTTTCTGTTAGAATGGGAATGGGTATGATGAGAATTAGCTAGTAAGAATAGAGTGAAGAGAGTCTCTTCTTCTCTATAGTCTATAGGAGTCTAACTCTGGGCATTAGCTTTGGCTATTGTAATTACCTTTCCTGTTTTCAATCAATATCAGTCTATTTCCTCATTCTGATTCCTAATTTCATTTCACTGCTACATTGGTTCTCATCAATAAGGGACGGGATAGTGTTATTCTATCCTACTGGCGCAACAAACAACATATTACAACAGGATAGGATTACTGCTATCCTATCCTGTCTATTTATCCTGTCCACCAAACGGGCCATGAAACTTCATTAACTAGGAATAATGATACTTTTTGCTACATTTTAGCTTTGGTTGGAAAAAATATGTAATTGTTGCAACATGTTCAGAAGGTTGTGTTAAACTGTAAATGTATCTAGGCCGTATCATATGTTGAGTTTATAAGAATCTCTCGTATCCCCGAAACCATCTCACATCGTACCTGTGTCGTACCAATTATGTGGGCTTGGCGTGAAACTATTTTATGTTATCTGCCTGTAGGTTCTAAAATCTTAGAAAGCCGATGGAATGTAGATATCTTATTTATACTTCCCTATTTGTAGATTGTAACTCTGGAGGATATTGTTGAGGAATTTGTTGGTGAAATCTTTGATGAAAATGACTCAAAGGTAAACCTCAGTACAAATGATTGTGTTTTCTCTTATCTTTGTTTCTTTCAAGTTCATTTTTAAATTTCTGAATCATGTTTTAAAATTCTGTTTCTCTCTATGCTTTGTTCAGAAACAAATTGTTAAAAGGGTACTAATATTGGCCGTGTGCTTTGCATACTCTGCTCCGTTATTTGTTATTGTTGTTGACATATTTCATACAGTTGCCAGGAGTTTTCTCCTGAAAGTCGACCTTGTATATGTCCTCTATTTTCATTTTGGACTTTCGAATCCCAAATTTAATATTTAGGGATCCAAAATTTAAGGTTGATATTAATCAAAGCAGTCCCACAACCCAAGGTAGCTTTTATAGCATAACAAATTAGCAATATTTCATGATTTAGATGGATAAATTTGTGACACAATTGAGATGGAGCCAGCAAAGAGAAAGAGAGAGAACTCTTGGTAGAGAAAGAGTGAGAGCTAAACCAAGGTGATTTGAAACCCATTGATAGAATTGTAATGGAATCACCCAAGACTGACTTATTTAAGCTAGAACATCTGGTTTATCCAATCTAAGATACAACGAGTAATAGAGGAATATAACTAACTGACAGAAACTAAATCAGCTAACAGCAACAGCCCCAACTAAATACTAACTTCTCAACCTCTCTATTAGTTCTATCACAAACTCTTAACAACTATCAGTAATTCTCACGAGCAGAATGTCAATGAGATGCATTTCAGGTTTAGCTATTCATGGTGGCCAATTAGGAAGTTTAGTGTATAGAGATACTTCATCTTTGTTAAGATTACTGTTAATACTGTAGAAGCACTTTCTATTGTTGATTTCTGCAAGTATTTGATGTCCAATGCTTGGTGATTTGGCAGGAAGAGATTCAGAAAAAAACAGGCAACATAGTAATGCTAGATGAGGGTATATTCGATGTAGATGCAAACACATCTATTGATCAACTCTCAGAAGATTTGAACATCAAGATGCCTGAGGTTTGCTATTTTATATAAACGCAAGTTACATATTTGTCTATGATTAAAGCTGCAGTTACGCGATGTTTGTAATTATGTTTCTATCAACTTTGTATTAATTTCATGTAGTTAGTGCAAGTTTCCGGGTTGATACACATTCCATTCTTATATCTTTTATAGACTATGATTCTTCCTGATTTTGTGGAGCTGGAGCATCTTTCCATCTTAGATATAGACACCATTGCTGATTTGGATTTTTGGTGTTTACTATAATAATTAGAATTTAATGACTACTTGGATGGAGACAATGATGTTGGAATTATATATGCATACTACTCATAAGTCATAAATCGTTAAGCTATTTCAGACTTGCAGGCCTCTTAATATTCACTTCACATCTACAATTACAGGATCACCAATATGAGACAGTATCTGGCTTCGTATGTGAAAATTTTGGCTACATCCCCAAGATAGGTGAGATCATAGAAGTAGCTCTTGAAAGAAAAAATGAAGACGATAACGATGCCCCCATTGCTGACCACCAGGATCAGAAAGAGACTTTCAAACTTGAGGTAACCAACATGTTAATCTAACAAGCTGAATCTAAAGCTTCACTTTTCTTTTACTCTTTTCTCTTCTGTCCCGTGTAGATAGAACTCTAGTTTTTTTGTTATTTTTGTGTAGATACTAGCAGGAAACGCCAGAAAGGTGACCGCTGTTCAGTTTACACGGATTAATGGTGGTCATGAAATGTTGGAGAACAAAGAAGTAACTCGCAAGCTGCCAAAGTTGATGAAAAGAAAATGGAGCAGGAGATGACACCAAGTTTGTAAGAAGTGCATCTACAGAGATTTCTAACGCAATTATTGTACCAAGTTGGTAGAAATGCATTTCCACAGGCACCAGAGAACAGCTTTTCTAATTATGCCAAATTTGAAAGATGAAAAAAGACGCAGAAAGTGAGAACCTGGAGTGAAATCAATGTGATCATCAAACTTGTAGAGCTTTCTGACGCTCAGTTTGCCATATTTGTAGCAACAGAGAAATTGAAAAGATTGAGTCATACATAAAACATGAGAGTCAATGTTGAATAAAAGCATTAGAACTTTACCATAGCTTAATGTTTGTCAGAATTGCTCTAATTAGAAAATAAAACTATTTTATAGTATCTATATAAATGCATTTGTCACATTAGCTTATTTGATCGTCTCTCCATAAATGGGGAGAAAAACTTGTTTTAACCATAAGTTAGAGAAATAATTTGTTTTCAGTTTCAGAGAAAAACTTGTTGAGGCGATGAGTCAATGACCAAACAAAGAGTCGTTTCTGCTGACCAAAACAAAGATATACAATTGAGTTTGGATTGCGTTTCCTCCGCTTTAGGCTAGAAAGTTGAAACTAACATAAAAAGATCAAGTACTTTCACCATTTTGTCAACCTTCAACACTTGAAACTTTCAAAAATACAGCAAAATGAAAATTGTCTCCCATGGAAAGTTCTCTCTCTAGCAAGGGTGTAATGTAAAATTGGTAAAACCTTAAAAGACTGAATCCTATTTAGCAAAGGCATTGAAATTAAAACATACACTTCAAATGATTACAGGAAATCCTGCAGGTTCCCAATGAGATGCTCGACACTCATTCTTCGCGAAGAACTTGTCATATGCCCATTTGATGTGCGGGTGCGAATTAGTCTATCCCGAATATATCTGAACGAAGGAACATATATTGCATGAGATACTCTATGATGATATAATGGATCTTCATAAAAATTGAAAATAGCCTCTGCAGCATTATCCCTCAGTTCCTCGTTCCCTTGATGAAGTAAGACCATGAGAATTGGAATTGCGCCAGCCTTAGCTAGGGCCAATCTATCTGCTCCATCATAGCTTAGCTCAGCAAATACCCTAGAAACATTCTCCATTACCGTCTCAGTTCCACTCCTTAAAAGCACAACAAGGACTGGGATTGCGCCCGAATCCCGGATCACAGGTGATGAGATTCGGCAACCAGATAGATCCCACATCACATTGGTCGCAGATACTTTAGATTCATGATCACCTTCTCTAAGAATTCTCACCAAGTGCCCAACAATCTCAATAGCACAATGCTCTCTAACAGCCAATTCAGAAAGTACATCCTCAGCTATCCCCTTACCATAAGGATCAGGTCCTTGAAGGAGCTCAACAAAAAGAGGGATAGCCCCAGCTTGAGTAAATGGTCTAGTGTTACCATCAACATGAACGGATAACCTACGAAGAGATTTGGCAGCTATGAGTTTAGTGATTTTATCTCCATCACGCAACAACTGCACAAGCACCGGAACCGCTCCTAATTCAAGAAGCTCATGCTCAGTCTCACCCGGGACTCCACCAAGCAATTCAATTGATTGGCATGCTCTTTCCCTAGAGATCATGCTGCCAGTACCAGCAGCCTCGACAATAAGATGAAGAGCTCCTAATCTCATGAGTTCATTCCTGACATACTTCTGCAATCCTAACATACTCAAAATCTCTAACAGATACAACCTAATATTATCATTGTTATGAGAATTCAACAAGTTCATAATGACTCGAAATCCGCCCCCGGAACAAACTGTTATCCTACTTTCATTACTGAAATTGACAAGAACTAGCAACAATTTAATCAAAACTTCCTGCATCGTTCCCTTAGAATGAGGCAATAACCTTATCAAAGAATGTGTAACACCATGTGTACCCATTTCAATTGCCAACGCGACACCATCACCTCGGCAAGAAATGCACATCAAGCAGTAAGCAGCAGCCTCTTGAAGTGAAGGAGAAGGATCATTTGGAATACTTTTAGCAAGAATCTCCGTGAGAATAGGTATGGCAGGAGATAATACATGCTTAGGGACATGCTCAGAGAAACGGGACAACTTGTCCATGGCTTCCATTTTCAAAGGCTTGGTCCCTAAGACCATAACATTCTGAAACTTCCTTAGTGCTTCTTCCCAACCAAGGTCCATGGTTTCACTTTCAACCTGTTCCGTTCAACATAATTCAATCAGCATAAATAATAAATCAAAAAATATTATTATTCATAATATTCTACTAAAATAACAAAATAAAAATCAAGTACAAGCCAAAATAAATTTTATACATGGATTGATGCATAGAAAATACTACTGCTACTAGCACTCTAAGAGTAAAAGAAAACCAAGTTATAAAGCAAGAAACATATAATTTAGGGATGAAGAACACAAAAGGGGAGTGAATCCCACATATGGTACAATTCTTCATCATGGGAGGACTAGAAATAATAAAACAACGAAATAAATCAACATATAAAATGTATTCTTCATCAGAGTGATGAGGATTAGTCATAAGACTTAGCAATATTACTACAAACATAATATTTTTAATATTTGGTGCTGATTTAAGCATTTTATAAATTATTCTATAAATATATGTTAATTTATAATAGTTAATAATATATTATAAGTTATATACTTACATAATATTTATTATTTATCTAAATTGTAGGTTAAAATCGATCTCTACTGCTCCAAATCTAAACCTGTGCGTAGCTTTTCTGTTTCAATTTTAAAACTTGATTATTGGGCTTAAGCCCAATAACTATGAAAACCCTAAGTCTGTTACCAACATTTTACGCTTGGCAGGGAAAGACTCTATAGCAGCAGCCGCATTTCCTACTCTTTATTCCTTTCTGACCAAATATTCTATCTCATCACTCTTTTCTCTCACTCTGCCGAAGATGGTGCCGCCTGCTGTAATAGTGAGTCGGTGGGTCTGCACCGCATGGGAGGCTAAGAGGAGGAGGAGGGTTTGGCCTCATCAAAATCATTCACATGATCATTTTTTGGTACTTCGCTTCTGAAGTTTTCTCTCTCAAAAGTGGATCTTCCTAAATCGCATACTTCCAAAAATCACGTTTTTACTGCAATTTGGGGAGTTAGGTTACAATTTAAAACCAATATGGATAGAATGTGATTTAGGGGTTCGATTATAGCATGGGTCGACGATGAATCACAAATTAAATCACTATTTTGACTACCATGGTGAAAATGTAAAAACACTACTATTCAACATGAGAGATTTCTTCACGAAACACATGAAATTTGTGTAATAAATTATCGAGATCTCATATATAGTTATTGAAAACCATATACATTATTATAGATTGCGTACCTGTAGTAGGTTGAAGATTGAAGTGTTTTCCTTTGTCCTTTGGAAGTTGGCGTGCTTAAATCACAAAATCAAAGAGAGGGGGGGTGTTGCAGAGTTAGTTGATGAGACTACAGAAGACTTATATATAACTCCAGTCCATTTTCAACATGGGCCTATGGTTAAATCTTAGACTGTACCGCACACTAAAAAATATTACAAATATTCAAGCCCAATTAAGTGGAACCCTTAAATCGTCAAGTGAGCTTATACATTTTATCTAGATTATGAATTAGCCCTTTTATTAAAACAAAAAATTAAAATTTATTACGGCCCACAACAATTAATTAATAATTCTAAGATGTTGAGCCGGGGAAAAATAATATTACATAAAATAAAAAATCAACAATATAAAATGCTTCCGCGCATTCTGCAATACTTTTCCCACAAAATCTGTTAAATATAACAATATACTCTATTCGTTGCTCAATATTTGTCACTTTAAGGTTGTGACACATGAATTCAAAAATATCATTTAATGTTCTAATTTTATTAAAATTACTATGTAACTTCCTAATATCCCCCTTATCTCTCTTATTAATTATATCTTTTTAGTTCTCCTACTACTAATAAGTTCAGGAGACAATTAGTAAAGTATAATAATATTCTCCATAAATTGTAAAAGTGACTTGGGGTGTTCTTGGTTTTGTCATGGTTCTATTTTGGGTTTGTTTGTGTGGGCATTTGGGGCTTAATCCTTCTTTTGCGGTGTTTACCTGTCTTGTGTTGTATTCTCTTTTCTTGAATTTCTCGAGCTTTCTACTATATTTATATATATTATTGATCTTTGTAAAAATATTGTAAAAGTGACAACTAAATAAGAACAAAAAATGACCAAAATAGTGACCACTATATAGGAACGGAGGGAGTAAAACTATTCATTTGACCCATTAGCTTTTGAAATAATTGGTTCTCTTGAGAAAACCCTCATCACTCTGAATCTTGTTTCGTTTGTTCCGTCACCGCACCTTTATCGAGGTATCTTATTGAAACACTAACTTCAACCATCAATGCTTACGTAGCTGTAGAAAGGTACTCGTATGATGGCAACTTCTTCATTAGTGAAATGTTATTTCCTTTAAAATATGAAGATGATTATCATGCCCCCAATGCCGACCACCAGGATCAGAAAGAGACTTTCAAACTTGAGGTAACGAACTTGTTAATCTAACATGTTGAATATAAGGGTTTTGTTTGACCGTAGTTTTATTTTTCTATTTTAAAAATATATTTAGTTGACCCTAAAGCCTCCCTTTTCTTATAATATTTTCTCTTGTGTCCCATGTAGATAAACCTTCATTTGTTTGTGTAGATACTAGCAAGAAACACCACAAAGGTGACCACTGTTCAGTTTACACAGATTATTGGTGGTCATGAAATGTTGGAGAATAAAGAGTTAACTCGCAAGTCGCGGAAGTTGATGAAAGAAAATGGAGCAGGAGATGACACCCAATGTTAAAAAGTGCGCATGTACGTTTTTATAGAGCTAATTCTCCTAACAAGAAATTAGGAAGAATGATAATTAGTTGATTGTTTTTCATTCACTTTAGTCTAGAAAGTTGAAACACAAACATCAAAATAATCAACATGTACTTTCACCATTTCAGACACTTAATTTAAAAAATTGCACGTTCTTGTAAATATACTAAGAGAAGTTGTCTAAATGATCCTAGGTAAATTAAATCACTCATGGTTTTCGGTAGACTAATCACATTTAAGATAAATGAGTTAGAATTTTCATATTTTATTCATTAACTTATTTATAAATAATCCTATTAGTCCATTAGGGTGGAGTTACCCCTTATGAGTCATTTATACAACCCCTACTAAGAGCTATAAGCAGAAAATTTGAAGGATCCATCAAATGAAATTAGAACACCAACACTCACTTGTTGAATGCATGATTTTGAGGAAGAAGATTTTCGTCGACGTTTTCTCCTTGATTCAGAAGACCTGCAACCTTGAGTGAGTAGAGCTTCCTCTGTATCCCACACTCTCTTTCACAACTCTCAGTAAGACAAATTGTGGAGCCGTTAGATTTTTGATTCAATGATTATAGAGGGGACTAGGCATAACAGTTATAATCCTAGTCTTTACTCATCATAGGCCCAAGGGTTAAGGTCCCCACCAAGCACTTTTCAAGCTCGAATAAAAAGATCACTTAATTAATAAGGGAGCCTACTTATGCACCTCTTCGGAATCATAAATTAACCAATTTTTCATAAAATAAAATAACAATTTATTTATTGCAGTCCATAGCACCGTTACATAATTCTAACAAGTGCACATTATTGAAACCTCAAAATAAAAATAAAAATACAGTAAAATAACGATTGTCTCCCATGGGAAGTTATCTGGCTAGCAAGAGAGGAGGATAATACCCCTGCTCTAGTTCTGATGAAAACATACACCTATGTTAGGGTGTAATGTAAAATTGATAAACCTTAAAAGATTGAATCTATTTAGCAAAGGAATTGTGATTGAAACATACACTTAAAGTGAATGCACAAGATCCTGATTCAAAATGAGTTCTAGCTGCTCGACACTCATTATTTGGAAAGATCTTGTCATGAGCTCCTCATTTGATGCACGAATGTGAATTAGTTTATTCTGCATATCTCTGAAAGAAGAAAATTTTATTGCATCAGATACTCTATCATGAAGGTGCGAAAAACACTAGAAAGGGGGGTTTGAATAGAGTTTTTAAACAAAAGATTCCCCTTTTTGAAGTTTTGACAAACTCAAAGATAAGAACTAGGTGCTAAAGAATATGAAGTAGAGCACGCAAGTATTTTATCCTGGTTCACTTGAGATAAAATCTCAAGCTAATCCAGTCCACCTGTGAAGGTGATTTCTTCCTTCTTCTGATGAAGGTAATCCACTAAAATCAATGAATGTTACAACTGCACTTGCAACCTGCTAAGTGACTAACAATACACTGATTTTCTCACTAGTATACTCTCAAGAAGCTGATCTACCGATCCTCTCAAGACTAGCTAAACACTGAATCAAATTTGATTCAGTCTTCTCAAGATCCGACCAAACTTGGTCTCTCAAGGAACTTTACAAAGTGTTTGTAAAAGGTTTTGGGTTTACAAGAAATGCTTTTGAAAAGCTAATGGTAAACTCAGATGCTTAAGAACAGTGAAGAAATATTGCTAAGAGATCGGTTAGAATGAATTCAAGAAAATCAGCAAGGTTTCTTAGCTTCTTTCTTCTATCTTCAGCCCTTATATACTCCAAGGCATGTGGTGTAGCCGTTGCTAGGGTTTTGCCCGTTGGAGTGGCAATCTTGTAATATCAGACTGCTAGGCTGAACGAGGTAGGTGGCGGACAGGCTGTGACTGTACGATGTGTACTATGACAGGGACCTGTCCTTTCACCAGCTGACTTATGATCTGGAGTGCTTCAGATGGACGTTGGTGAAGCTTCTGATCAGAGTCAGACGGAAGCGTGGATCCTTTGACCTTGCAACTTCTGCTTCTGAACAAGTTCCTCAGAACTTCTGAACGTCAGAGCTAGAATAGCTTGGGTCTTCAGAGCCAACTTCTTGCAGGTCTTTAGAACTTGAGTCTTCTACTTCAGGACCGTTCCTTCTGGAACATCTGGTCTTCAGAACTTCTGACTCCGGTTCTTCAGTACCTCTTGAGAGCTTCTATCTTCAAAACTTCTGAAGGATTTGCCACTGTTCTGAACGAACATGATAAGCTTTAGAACTCTCTTTTTGGTTACCCTTGGGTCTTCTTCTTCTGATGGAATCGGCTTGGGTCAGAATCAGAACCTGTTTGTCACAACTCATAAAGACAAACGTTAGAGTACCATAATTGTTCATCCTCAAAAACCTTAATTGTAATCATCAAAATATAGAGATGCAACCACTAATCAAATCTTGATCTTACATATCATAGTGTAATGAATCTTCATAAAAGTTGAAAACAGCCTCTGCAGCATGATCCCTCGGTTCCTAATTCTTGTGATGTAGCAAGTCCATCAAAATTGGGATTGCATCGGCCTTAACAAGGGCCATTCTATTTTCTCCATCATAGCTTAGCTTGGCAACGACTTTAGAAATATTCTTCAATACCTTTTCAATTCCACTCCCCAAAAGCTCAACAAGGACATGAATTGTACCTGATTCCCGGATCACATATGATGGTTTCTCTTTACCGGAAAAAACCCACATCATGTTGGCCGCATATGCTTTTGATTCATCATCGCCTTCTTTCAGAATTCTCACCAAGTGCCCGACCATTTCAACAACACTATCATCTCTAACAGCCAATTCAGATAGCACATTCCCGACTATCCTCTTACCAGAAGGATCAGGACCTTGAAGTAGCTCATCAAAAAGAGGGATAGCCCCAGCTTGACTAAATGGTTTAGTGATTTGATCAGTATGAGAAGATAACTTATGAAGAGAGTTGGCAGCTATAAGTTTAGTGGTTTGATCTCCGGTGCGCAACAACTCCACAAGCACCGGTACCGCTCCCAATTCAATAAGCTCATGCCCAATCTCGTTTGGGATTCCACCTAGCAAACCAATTTTTGACATGCTCTATCCCTAGAGATCATGCTGCGAGTACAAGAAGCCTCTACAATAAGATGAAGAGCTCTTAATCTAATGAGTTCCTTCTTAACAATCCTCTTCAATGCTAAAACACTCAATATCTCTAACAGATACGACCTAGTATTATCATTGATACGCGAATTCAATAAGTTCATGATGACTCGGAACCCGTCACCGTGAAAAACTGTTCTCCTACTTGCATCATTGCAATTGCCAGCACCCCATCACCTCTACCAGAAATGCACATCAAGCATTAAGCAGCAACCTCTTGAAGTGAAGAAGCATGATCAATTGGAATATTTTGACCAAGAATCTCCGTGAGAATAGGTATGACGCGAGATAATACATGTTCAGGGGCATGTTCAGAGAAACGTGTCATCTTGGCAATGACATTCGATTTCAAAGGCTTGGTCCCTAAGGCCATAACATTCTGAAAAGTGTTCAATGCTTCTTCCCAATCAAGGTTCATAGTTTCATTTTCACCCTGTTCCATCCAACCTTAATTCAATTAGTATAAATGATAAATTTAAAATTAATATAATTATTCATAATATTCTACTAAAATAACAAAATAAAAACCAAGTACCAGCATAAAAATCTTGTATACATGGATTAATGCATAGAAAATACTATTGCTACTAACACTCTAAGAGTAAAAGAAAACCGAAAGCAAACATCTTACAATTTAGGGATGAAGAACACAAAAGGGAAGTGAATCCCACATATGTAACATTTTTCATCATCGTGAGACCAGAAATGATAAAACAACAAAATAAATCAGCAATAGAGCAGCGAAATAAATCAACATATGATATCGAAAAAGAGGAAACAGAGGTGGAAATAAAATTTTACAGTGCACAAAGTTCATCTATATATTTTTATCTTTAATTTCATCTCTCCGGCCATTTTATTGCTATTCTCGGAGTAAAAACTAACATGTCACTATTCATATACAGTTTTTCCAAAAATACCATTTTCCACTTCTAATTTTTTCTATCAACTTAAATCCTTTCTAATATCTTTCAAACTAATTTACCAATCAAGAAGGAAGGGAAATAACCAAAAACAAAAAGCTAAATGGGCAAAAATTTAACAAATTAAGTAAAATTAATAATGACTATTATGTTAGGTAAAATAAAATATTCTAGTGAAGGCGAATATAACACCAAAATACCATTATAAGATTTTTTTTTTACTTGGGGCAATTGCCCCATTTTCATATAACCTTAGTAGAGCCCTGTGAGAGGGCAATGGTGGAGGAATAGTTTCGCATCTTTCTAGACTACATTTGACGGAGTAATAGTGTGTGAATAGAAGAAGAAAAGAGTAAAAGGTGTGTGTGTGTGAGTGAGAGAGAGACACACAAAGAGATTCAGAAAAGGAGACAAGTGTTAATTGAAAGTGGAACACGAGTCCTAACCTTAGTTCTCAAAAAAGAGATTACGACCTATTCGGGAAGAGGTGTGCTAATTGTAAAACACAAAAACATAAGATTAGTCATAAGATTTAGCAATATTACTATAAACATAATATTTATGATATTTTAGAAAATGTTATGCTGATTTATAGTATTTTATTAATTATTTTATAAATATATGTTAATTTATAATATTTATAATATATTATGAGTTATATACTCATATAATATTTATTATTTTTTATAAATTTTAGGTTAAAATTGATCTCTGGTCCTCCAAACTAATCTTGGGTGTAGCTTTTTTATTTCAATTTTAAACTATATTATTGGGCTTAAGCCCATTAATGATGAAAACCCTAAGTCTGTTACCTAAGATTTACGCTTGGTAGGAAATGTTTGAATAGCAGCAGCCACATCTCCTCATCTTCCTTCCTTTCTCCCCAAATCTTCTATCTCATCACTTTTTTTCCTCTCACACTACCGAAGATGGCGCCGCCTGCTGCAACATTGAAACAGTGGGTCTGCACCACAAGAAAGGCAACAAGGAGAAGAGTTTGGCCTCATCATAATCATACACATGATCATTTTTTGGTACTTCTCTAATGAATTCTTCTCTCTCAAAAGCGGATTTCCTAAATCTCATACTCCCACAAAACCACGATTTTATTGCGATTTATGGAGCTAGGTTACAGTTTCAATCCAATTTAGGTAGAATGCTATTTAGGGGTGCGTTAAAGCGTGGACTAACGATAAAGCACCCATTAAATCACTATTTTTACTACCATGGTGGTAACGTAACACATTACTATTCAACATTTCTTCACACAACACAAGAATGTTGTGTAATAAATTATTGAGATCTCATATATGATTATTGAAGATCACACACACTGTCATAGATTGCGTACCTGTATTAGATCTAAGATTGAAGTTATTTCCATTGGAAGCCGGCGTGCTTTGATCACAAAATCAAAGAGAGGCGAGTTACAGAGTTAGTTGACGTGACTACAGAGAAAACATAACTCAAGTGTATATAACCCTAGTCTCTTTTCAACGTTTGACATATGGCTAAGGCATAGACTGTACTGCACACTAACCAATATTACAAATATTCAAGTCCAAAGAAGCGGAACCCATAAATCGTCAAGTGGACTTAATGGACCGTCATGGATTTGGATTGGGCCGAGCGTGCCTCCAAGCCGGATAAGCGACCCAACGATGTATGATCTAGGGTTTTGGGCTCACCAACTATATAATGGGAATCCTATGATGTATGATCTATGTTTAACTTTTCCACCTGAATAATGACTCTAAGCTTTTTGCCCATCCGTTCTTGGCTTGGCTTAGGGTTTTTATTCTAGAACACTTATGCGTTTTATCTTGATTATGAATTAGCCCCTTTTAATTTTTTTTCGACAACAAAATTATATATTATTGGATAGATAAATTTCATGAGAACAACCCTCTGACAAATAGGACAAATCAACAAAACCACCCCAAAGATCACACCTAGTGAACGTGCCTCGTTAAAACCTTCATAGGAAAAACTAATTGGGATAAAAATCTAGTGAAGGAAAAAGAGTACAACGTCGCCTAGAAGTTCCTTTGAAACCCTCAAAGCAAAACCAATACAATAATACATAAAAACCCTAATCTAACCAAATAAGTGTGCGACATCAGAACCAACAACCTAAAACCTTTGTTTTTTCTTCCCCTCTTAGTGACTTTCTTAGGCCGACCTCTTTTTCTCCCAACAAAAAAACATGGGCCCTTAGAGGGCTCCTTCTCCACAGAAGGAAAATGGGAAAGAGGCGGAAACCTTGATAAAATCACAACGAGGGTTAGGAAAAAACAAGTTCACATTATAAAACAACATTTATAACTGATTACAACTCACAAGCATTAATATATAATTCTAGTATGTTCATTTTGGAAAAACTAATAGTAGATAAAATAAAGAAATCAACAAAATGAAATAAAAAGTTCCCGCACATTCTGCAACATTTTTTTCCACAAAACTGATTTTTCCCACAAAATCCTCATCATGGCCGACCTTTGTCGAGTATCTTATTGCTACCTGTGTGACCCATTTTCCACAAACCATTTTACATCCTTTGCAACACTAACTTCAGCCATCAGATTTATCTAACAGAACCAATGCATAGCCGTAGAAAGAGACTATGATGACCAATGTTTTCTATAATGAAATGCTAGGCATTCTTCATCTTGTTATAGGGAAATATCCCTATAACATGAATTAGATTAACTTTGTTTATTCATGAAAATTGAACATGCAAATAAATGAATTTAAAGTGACAATTTAGGACTTAGATCGAGTCCTTCAACGTGAGTTTTTAAATTTGGTAGTTCACAAGTAACGAAAATGCCTTAAGAATGTGTGAGATACGATTTTGAAATGTTATTTGATATTAATAGTTATAAGAAAGTTAAGTTATTGGATGATGACTTTATGAATCAAAGCTCCGGTACTCAAAATCGAAGTACTCAAAAACTAAACCGTGGTGGTCATAAGTTTGAAAAAACTGAAAATTACAATAAACTAAGTAAAAAAGTTTGATTAAAATGAATGCAAGAAAAGAGTAGAAAGCGATCATTTAAATGGACTTTGTGTGGTTGTGTGTCATGTATGGTAGACGTAGGGTTTTAGACGGTGAGTATCATATATACAATCCCTTTTCTATATTACAAAGCTTATTTCTAGTTATAGTGCTTACATGATAACTGATAACTAATCCCTAGGATTAGAATGCAAAATAATATAAGTTATTTCATCAGCCTGACTATGGAACCCGAAATTGTTTCTTTAAATTTCTCGAACTTCTTCGAGGTAGGGCTCGCTTTTTCACGTCTTTTAACTGCTAGGGCCATGTGTATGTGGCCCTTGGTGTGTTCAACTCCTTGATCTCGGGATCACGTTGTGAAGTTGTGGCATCTTTGGACTTTGCATTCGAATTTTATGCTCACTACTCCCCCTCAAATCCAGTTATCTAGTACCGTTTATTTCTTTAATACTTAAACAGAAGATTTTCTAAGTCTTGATAATTTCTCCTCCTCTTTGCCAGGACTTCCTTCGAACTTCCCTCTGCCTCAAATGTGACTCACTTACCTTTAGGATTTTCCAAGTTCCATCTTTTATTTATCATAACTTAGCCAAACTTAAACATTCACCCTCGCCAAAAACTTGTGTAATATATTGTGCATTTGAGACCGCTCTTTTACTTTTTCCGAAATCAACTAAAAATGACAAATTTCTTTACCTTTTTTCTCAACGACAAGCTATTTCTCTCGCCTTCTTAAATTCAAAATTTTGATATTAACAACCACTAAATAATGCATATATCTTGAGACACTTTTTTTTTCATCTCTCTTTTTTATCATATCATCTATCACTTATATATCATCTCTTTATATCTCCCTAACACTATGTTTGTTAGGTGAGACTTTGAGTAAAGAGAACTCTGAGAGAGAGAGTTAGGGTGGAGGAAGTCAACCCTCCCTTGTTTGGGAGGTTTTACTATAGCAGAGACATAGAGATCGAAAAGAGCCTGACACCACCTTTTCTAATCTCTCCAATTTATAGAGAAAGGGGTCACGGTGCCCAGTTTTTTTTTTTTTTTTTTCCTTTTAACAAATTGTGGAATAATTATAAAGTTGGATAAATAGTTTTTTTAGAGCAAAATAAAGATTATTCATTAATAATTAAAAGAGGGAAACAACCCAACAAGATGGGAAAAAAAAACACCAAGCCATCCAAGAAAACACAAAACCACCCAAAAGAGAGAAGCGCATCCTTCCTAACACCTAGAAGGAAAATTCTCTTTAATAACTGTAGTCAACCCTTGAATGACATCTTCATCACTACTAGGGAAAGACATGCCTGCAAACTTAGCAAGACACCAAGCCTTCTTTGCTCGGTGAAATAAGGACCCGAAGGTGAAGGAAAAAATATAATAAATAGTAAAAAATATATTAAAATTAAAACAAATAAAAATATGTTGATCTATTCATTAATTTATATAAAATATATTTAAAATTGATTTATTATATTTATGATATTAATAATTTTTTATATTAAAAAAACTCTATATTCAGCCAAACAAAGGGAGAGAAGTCACGTCATTTTTTCTCTTTTATCTCCTCTCTTTATACCATACCAAACAACTTTTAAATCTATTCTATTTCTCATATACTTCTCCTTATTCATATTCTCTCTTCTCTACCCTCTCTTCTCTGTCTCTTTCTTTTCTATCAAATAGAGCATAATAATCAACCCATAAATAGCATACACAAGACATTATTGCGCTAACAAGGACAAGTCCCCTAAAGAATAGAGCTAAATATTGTCTAATTAAATACTTTCACAAATCAGCTAAATACATTAATATTAAAGAATGTGGAAGGGAATGGAGACTCAATCACACAAAGTCTTCCCCTCACCATAGACACTCTGTTCTAAATCTAATTAAGAAGGAACTCAAAATCTCAAATAACCAACACAAAACTGCAAAAATATTCAGATCAAATGGCGGAAATGGCAGTGTCCTTTGCGGTTGGTCAGCTGCTTCCAGTGTTAAGGGAAGAAGTCGCTCTATTCAGAGGCATTCACAACGATTTTGCAGAAATCAAAGACGAACTAGAAAGTATGCAAGCGTTCCTTAAGGATGCAGATAGAAGAGCTACAGCAGCAGATGAAGGAAGTGAAGGGGTGAAAACATGGGTGAAGCAGGTAAGACAAGTTGTTTTCCGCATACAAGATATCATTGATGACTATATGATCCATGTAGGACAGCAACAACATCAGCCTGGGCTCCATAAGATTGTTCACCTAATCAAAACATTTATGCCTCGTCTTCGAATAGCGTCTGAGATTCCGGACATTATGTTGGGTCGCAAGAGGATAAACCGGGGGATCATCACATTGGGCTTACATGAGCACACCAAAGTGGATTGGACACCACATCTTTCACCCAAAACCTTAAGGCAATGGGTGTATGGGTCCTCTCACTTATAGAGTGCTCATCTCTCCTCTAACCATTCAATGTGGGACTTCTTTACTCACACTTGACATCCCAACAATCTCCCCCTCAAGTGTGAGTCTATCTCAAGCGCAAACCTCCAATTACTTGCACCGCCGTTGGATCTCCATCAACGGGACACGCCGCCTAGCCACCATTGCTAGGAAGACTTTCGACACAAGGAGCCGTCACCATGATCGCCTAACCATCGGCTCTGATACCACTGTTGGGCCGCAAGAGGATAAACCGGGGGATCATCACATTGGGCTTACATGAGCACACCAAAGTGGATTGGACACCACATCTTTCACCCAAAACCTTAAGGCAATGGGTGTATGGGTCAATCACATTTCCTTTGACTTAAAACTGATAATGCAGTTATCTCTCCTTTAAGGTTGCTGTGCTAGGGTTTGCCTAACAAGAACTTTAAGAGGAGTCTTTCTCTCCTTTTGCTGGAGTGATCTCTACCCTTTTGGGGCTTGTCTGAGGATTGGATTGTTTAGTGACCTCCTTTTTTCAACACCCAGTCTTGCTTTCTTGCTTTTCTCACTCTCTTGTGTTGGTTTTGGCTTTGTTTGGTCTCTTTGTCATAATGGAAGATGATTCGAGTCAAAGGAATCAAGACTCCTCTCCCCCCTCCACACCTGTCAATATGATGTTAGAAGACAACTCTCCATCACCACCACCGGAGATTACGTCAACGAATCCAGAGTTTGAAACAATAGAAGACTCGTTGGATGGTGCCACCATAGATCTGCAGTCAGAAGAAGATGTGAGCCAAGATCTTGCTAAGAGAACGATCCTGGCACGCATAGTATCATCAAAGTCCCAAAACAGAGGTGCTATCAAGAATGTGCTCAACAAAGTATGGAACCGCAACCTGAACCTGAACCTCCAAATCGCTTACCTTTCCAGATGAGGAATCAGCAACAAAGGTGATGGATGAGGCCCCTTGGAACGTTATGGGACATCTACTGAGTTTACAGTACTGGGCACCCCAAGTTTCAATCTTTGAAGTAAATTTCAACTGGGTTCCTTTCTGGATACATGGGCTACCCCTAAATGTCATGACAACTCCAAATGTAGCAAAGGTTGCAAGCAGGATTGGGCAGGTGATAGAGATTGAGAATCCAAAAGTGGAAAATAAGTTGCTGAGAACTTTCTTCCGGATCCGTGTCATGTTAGACATTACAAAGCCCCTACCCACTGGCTTCTGGATACCACTCAAGGATCTGCCAAAGACATGGGCTTTCCTAAGATATGAAAAGCTTCAGGGAATCTGTTACAGATGTGGAATCTTAGGTCATGAACAAAGAGAGTGTAAAGCTCCCAAGGCTATGTCCATTGTCAATCCATCTCATGCAAGGTATGGTCCAAACCTGGGAGCTCCACCAGCTCGTTCATTAACCTCAATCATAACAAATCAACAGGAAAAGGAGCCATCACAACCAGATGTGCAGAGTGAACCGCAACAACAACAGGGCAACAAGGAAGCAGTGGAGGAAGATAAAGAACTAACTTACTGGAGAAGGAAACTAGCGCCTCCTAGCACTAGAATCATCTCACAGGAGATAAGAAGCACATCCCGTTAGAATGAACCCCTGGCAAACCTCAGCCCAGAGGTGATCCCTCCCCAAAACCAAAGCATAAACTCTCCTAGACAAACCACCCAGAGCCAACACCAAATAATAGAAAAACTACATACCTCCACACAACCCATCCCTCCTGAAAGCCAAAACCAGAACTTCTCCCTGGAAACTTTAATTCTGGAGCCAGTGATTAGCAAGGAGCAACATGTTCAAACTGAAACACAAGCTAGTAGCCAAAAAGAAACAACCTGTACTGCCCCACACACCTCAAAGGAACCAACTGTCTCTTTAACCAGAATTGACCTCCGAGAAGGACGGATCAGACCGGGACTTGAACCAGAGAATATAGAGGATCTGGGTTTACACAAAGAGCACATAGGTCTAAAGGAGAAGGTGATCCTACAAGATAAGACTAGCCCACCACGACTACTTGGATCAATCATAACCCCTGAGGAAGCTGCACGATTAAAGGAAAAATGGCTGCTAGAAAACCAACCAGGAAGGAGGGAAAATTTGAGACATTATGAGCAGGTGCTCAAGGATCTACAGTCCATCTTTCCCAGTTACAAGAATGCAAAAGTGCAAGAGGACTTGGAACAAAAGGTTTACCTGCCCACTCAATTCAACATCAATGCCATAACTCACAATGTTCCAAAGACAACCTCTGCAAACAAACAACCAAACATGCAAAAGGAAGGTTCCTACAGTAACATAGGTGCAGAAAAGCAGCCAATGGCCCAGGCCACAGACAATCAGAAACAGAAAGAGCAGGAATATTTTGTGGAGTTCCCACCAGAGGAGGAAAACCAGGTTACGGTCCAGGAACACAGGGTGTCAAGTGAGTGTGAATCACAACTAGTAACAAGCCTTTCTACTAGTCTCTCTTTGAAAAGACCATATGACAATGTTGAACTGATGAATGAAGAGATCATTGAGAGAACAATCAAGAAGAGGATTACCTTATCACAGGGAATGCAGCTGATCATGGAACAAAAAGACACCACAGTTACAAAAATGGCTGAGGAGGCGGGCCTGCCCATGCCCCCAATCTCGCCATGAGTATCATTGCTTGGAACTGTCGGGGTATGGCGGCGGCCGCGGCAGTTCAGGAATTAAAGGATCTAAAGTTTAAGATCCAGCCAGCCATTCTCTTTCTTATGGAGACACGGGCACCATTGGAAAGGGCAGAGAATATGAGAAGAAATCTGAAGTTTGAGCACATGCACTGTATAGAAGCGAATGGCCTCTCCAGGGGGCTCTGTTTATTCTGGAAGGCCAACATGGAAATCAATGTCATCAGATCCTGTCAAAACTACATCCACACTACTATCACAGATAAAGACAACAGCCTAATGTGGCAGGCCACTTTCATTTATGCTAATCCAAATTATAGCACCAGGAGACATTTCTGGAATAGACTTCTAAGTCTCAATCCGAATTTGAATAACCCATGGCTGTGCTTGGGTGACTTCAATGAGGTTTTAGAGCAACATGAGAAAGATGGGCTACGGGAACAGAGCAGAAACCGTATGGAAAATTTCAGAGAATTCCTGGATGAAGCAAGCTTAATGGATATCCATTTGAAGGGATGCAGGTTTACATGGTTAAGCAATCCAAGACAAGGGAGGGTTACAAAGGAAAAAATTGATAGGGTTGTGGCAAGCTGGCCTTGGAGAATCCTCTACCCTAATGCAGAAGCAACTGCCTTGCCAATCATCAGTTCAGATCACTCTCCAATTGTGCTCCAACTAAACCCAAAGAAGAGAGGAAAAAAGGATTTCAAGTTTGAGGCTTACTGGGAAGAGGAACCTGAATGCAGAGATGTTGTTATTGCAGGTTGGACTTTAAACCAAGCTAATGAAACACAATCAGATTGGGAGAATCTTTTAATCAAATCAAACAATTGCAAAAGTGCCCTTAGCTGTTGGAGTAAAGCAAAATTCAAAAGGGTTGATAAGGAAATCTGGGAACTGAAGAGAAGATTGCAGGAAATTCAGGATGATGGGAACTCAGCAGATTCATGGCAAGAGTTTAGTATGATTCAGAGTAAAATTAAGCACCTTTGGCAGCAAGAGGAATGCTACTGGAACCAGAGATCAAGGGTGAAATGGCTCAGATATGGAGATAAAAATACAAAAATTTTCCATGCCTCCACAATTCGGCGCAGAGACAGGAACAAGATTTCCAGGATTAAAGATCAACAGGGAGAGTGGACTGAAGGGGCTGAAGACATTAAAGACATTTTCAGAAGCCACTTCCAAGAGGTGTCCACAAAATATGATATGCAGCACCTTCATGCGTGTTTGGAGGCCATTCCTACAGTTGTAACTCAGGGGCTAAACAACTACTTGCTAGAAACAGTTACTGTACAGGAGATTAAAGAGGCTGTCTTCTCTCTAGGTGGTTTAAAGGCTCCTGGCATTGACGGTCTTAATGGCATGTTCTACCAAAAAATTTGGGAGATAGTGAAAGATGATATCTGCAAGGCCGTAAGTTACTTCTTTGAGAACCTAACTATGCCAAATGAATTGAATGAAACCTTGGTTGCCCTCATCCCAAAGATCCCTCAACCTGAGAACACTGGTCACTTTCGCCCGATAAGCTGTTGTAATTTCATCACCAAGGTCATCTCGAGAATTATGGTGACAAGGTTGAAAGGTGACATGAATGACTTGATTACCCCATTCCAAAGTGCTTTTGTGGGAGGCAGGCAGATTCAAGACAATATTCTGGTGGTTCAAGAAGCTTTCCATTGCCTCAAGATGAGGGGAAGAAGAAGCAAAGAGCATGTGATCATTAAACTTGATATGAATAAAGCGTATGACAGGGTGGAGTGGGAATTTTTAGAGAGAGTTCTGCTAAAGTATGGTTTCCATGAGAGATGGGTAAAGCAAGTAATGGCACTAGTTACAGGAGTTACTTACAGATATAAGATCAATGGAAGCGTAGGGCAACAAGTTCAACCGCAAAAAGGTATTAGGCAAGGGGATCCTTTGTCCCCTTATCTCTTTATCCTAATCATGGATGTTCTGTCCAACATGATCATCAGAAGTAAGGTTGCGGGTGACCTAGAAGGTTTAAAACTCTCTAACGATTCTCCGGCTCTAACCCATCTTTTCTTTGCGGATGACGCAATCTTATTTGGCAAAGCACAGGAAAAAGAGATGCAGCAGTTCAAAAACGTTCTCAATTTGTTCTCTTTAGCCTCGGGGCAAAGGATCAATGTCTTGAAGTCTGGTCTCATGGGGGGTAGTGGTGTTACAGAAACAATTAAGAGAAACCTGGCAAATACCATGAACATTCAAGTCTGGAACAGCCCTGGAGTCTACCTGGGTATGCCTGCGGTCTGGGGCAGGTCAAAAACCAATTCCCTCCAATGGATAAAGGAAAAAGTGCTTAATAAAATTCAAGGATGGAAGAGCAGCCTCTTAAATCAGGCTGGGAGAGAAACTCTCATCAAGGCGGTGGTGCAAGCTCTACCATCTTATGCAATGTCTATACTGAAATTTCCAAAGAACTTTTGCAGTCAAATCTGCTCAAAGATCGCAAGCTTCTGGTGGAAGGGATCAAAGGAAAAAGGAATTCATTGGAAAAAGTGGGAGAGGTTAACCTACAACAAACAGGAAGGAGGCATGGGCTTTAAGGACCTACAAATCATGAACCAAGCCTTGTTAGCGAAGCAGGCGTGGAGAATACTCCATGAACCAAATGCTTTCTGGGTTCAAGTTATGAAGGGTATCTACTTTCCAAATGAAGACTTCTCAACTGTTCGAAAGAAAAGGCAAGCATCGTGGGGTTGGGCAAGTGTGATCCATGGGAGAGACCTCTTAATAAAACAGGGGCAGTGGGCTATTGGAGATGGAACAAGAATTGACTTGAGGAATCATAGATGGGTGGCCTCTCGAGAGTTATTAACTGAAGCACCAATCGGGTTGAAAGTAAGTGAATTACTAGATGGAGACACAAAAGCCTGGAATGTCCATAAGATTCGACAAACTCTACCCTCAACTGATATGGGGAAAATCCTCCAGACCCCTGTCAGCCAAACCTCAACAAGAGATAGACTCTTCTGGCCTCACAGTGACACTGGGATCTATAGTGTAAAGTCTGGGTACAGGAAAGCGAAAGTGGAAGCAAATCCTATTACTGAAAGAACCTCCACTTCAGCTCAACCTTCAAAAGACCTTTGGAAAGAAATTTGGGGTGCAAAACTGCCACATAAAATTAAGGTATTCCTCTGGAAACTCTGCCATGATGCTATCCCTTCCAAGTCAAATCTAAAGAGAAGAAACTGCTCTAGAGATGAGGAGTGTCCTGTTTGCGGCTTTGAAAAGGAGAATCTCCAACACATTTTCTTTGATTGTGCTTGGGTTAGACCAGTTTGGTTTGGAGGTGCCCTCCATTTGCACTCTAGGGAGAGAGCTGGGGAAAATTTTGCGGTTTGGCTGGAGGAATCAATTGCAAACTTTCCAAAAGAGCCTGATTTACATATCTCTCTAGTCTCCTACCTGGGGTTCTCCTTATGGGAAGTTTGGAAAATGAGAAATAACAAAACTTTCAGGAACATCAGAACTGATCCTGAAACTTGCATAAAGAAGATCAATTTTGCACATCAAGAATTTCTCAGTAGCCGTGAGCCTCAGAGGAGTACAACAAATTCAAGGAGAGCCCAACCAACCAGAATTCAGGTTTGGAGAAGACCACCAAGGGATTTTTTGAAATGCAATACTGATGCAAGTTTCACAAAATATAACAGGAAGGCAGTAGGGGGTTTTATTTTCAGAGATGAACAAGGAAACACTACCTGCGGTTCAGCCCGGATTCTACATGCATCTTCTGCTCTCATTGCTGAAGCCCTCACCCTTAGAGAAGCTGTCCTCATGGCAATTAACCTGGATTTAAAGAAAGTAGTTTTTGAGTCAGACAGTCTGGATCTGATACAGTCTTGCAAAGGGGAAAAACAAAAAGGAGAAATAGGGACAATTGTAGAAGATATCAAGAAGTGGAGTGAACAATTCCCTCAATGGAGTTTCAGCTGGATTGCTAGAGCTGGAAACGGAGCAGCACACTTGATTGCCCAGCTAAAGTCTCAGCGCAACCTTCCCCCAAACTGGATCTGGTCTCCACCTCAAGCTTTGCATGATGTCCTATCCAGAGATGTGCAAGAATCAAGGAGCCATGGTTATCTTTTTGCTCAGAACAGTGGCCCAAACTTTGGTCCTCGTAGCCGTGTAAGACAGGTTTGGATCCCTGTTCAGAGATAAAATTTTCTCTCCTCATCACCATGTGAAGAAGATGGTTTGTTGTGATGCTCCCTCTTTACCCAGCTGACTGTTTTTCTCTCATGCCTCAATTATGAGGGGTCGGTGAAGTGTGGATGTTATCAATGCTTTAATGTTTTTGTTTGATTGGTAGTGGGAATCTTTGGTACAAAGCAAACCTGTCTCCACAGTGGCAATCCCAACTACCTTGGCTGTTTTATTTAGTGTTCCCTCCTTGTCGTTATTTGTTTACTTTCACAGCTAGCAGACCCGCGTGATTTGTATTGTTTCTACTGTCTTTGGGCTTCTGTAGATATAGCTGTTTGTTTTTTGCTCCTTAGCCTTGGGCTTGGCCCGTTATCAATGAATCACCACTCTTTGACCAAAAAAAAAAGGGTTTATGGGTCCTCTCACTTATAGAGTGTTCATCTCTCCTCTAACCATCCAATGTGGGACTTCTTTACTCACACTTGACATCCCAACACATTAAATCATGTGTTCATGCAATCAGGGATAGAAGTGATAGATATGGTTTCCAAGTCCAGCCTCCTTTTGAACAAGATCAAGCAGCAATGACAAGTGGCACGACCCTCGAATGGCTTCTATTTACTTGGAGGAAGCTGAAGTTGTGGGCTCTGAAGCTCCAAGAGATAAACTGATTGGTTGGTTGGTAAGAGGAAGAGAAGAACGTACTGTTATCTCTGTGGTAGGAATGGGAGGACTGGGGAAAACAACTCTTGCTAGAAAAGTTTTTGATGGCCACCAGGTGATTGCTCACTTTGATTGCCATGCATGGATCACAGTGTCACAGTCCTACACTATAGGAGGATTGTTAAGAGAAATGCTGCAGAAATTTTGCAAAGAAAAGAAGGAGACTCCTCCGAATGATATTTCTACAATGGATCCGGATTCATTGATTGATGCAGTGAAAAAATTCTTGCAGCAAAAGAGGTATGTTGTTGTGTTTGATGATGTGTGGAACAAACATTTTTGGGATGAGATTCAATTTGCTGTGAATGATGAAAAAAATGGAAGTAGAATATTCATCACTACGAGGAAGATGGAGGTAGTTATGTCTTGTAAGAAATCTTCTCTCGTTGAAGTGCATGAGTTGCAGCCTTTAACTCCGGAACAATCCTTGGACTTGTTCTATAAGAAGGCGTTCCGATTTGACTTTGATGGATGTTGTCCCGAGGAGCTTACTCAAATATCTTCTGAAATAGTTAAAAAATGCAACGGATTACCACTAGCCATTGTGGCCATAGGTGGTTTTTTATCTACAAAAGAGAAACTGCATCGGAGTGGAAGAGGTTTAGTCAAAATCTAAGTTCAGAGCTAAAGAAGGATTCCCATTTGATAGGTATAACAAAAATTTTGGGTTTCAGTTATGATGACTTGCCTTACTATCTAAAATCATGCTTCCTCTACTTTGGAATATATCCTGAAGATTATGAAGTTGGATCAGAGAGACTAATTCGACAGTGGATAGCTGAAGGGTTTGTCAAAGAGGAAAAGGGAAAAACTTTAAATGAAGTTGCACAAGGATATTTAACTGAATTGATCCACAGAAGTTTGGTGCAAGTATCTTCAATTAGCTTTGATGGCAAGGCTCAAGGTTGTCGTGTCCACGACCTCATACGTGAGATGATCCTTAAAATTTGTGAGGATTTATGTTTTTCCAAGTTCATTAGTGAAGATAATCAGTTACCATTCGCCTTAACTGGGATCAGTCGGCGCCTCTCAATTGCAGCCACTTCCAATGATTTAAAGGCAAATATTGGAAGCTCTCACGTTCGATCATTGTTTTTCTTCAAAGAGGAAGAATTACCTGAATACCTTGTGAGCAGAATCCCTACAAAATACAAACTGAAGGTACTTGATTTTGAAAAGACTAATTTGAGTTATGTTCCTGAGAGTTTGGGGAACTTGATCCACTTAAAGTATTTGAGCTTCAGGTGTACAAACATACAAAGTCTTCCAAAATCCATTGGTAAGCTCCAGAACCTGGAGACCCTGGGCCTGGATCTAAGGGAAACACTGGTGAAAGTGATGCCAAAGGAGATTAGCAAGCTTATAAAGCTTCAACATCTTCTCGGTGATGAGATGTGTTTGAATCAACTAAAGGACAGTGTTGGAGGCATGACATCCTTACAGACGCTAAATGAAATGGAAACAGATGAAGATGGAGGAGTAGAGCTAATTAGAGAGATGGGAAAGCTAAGGCTGTTAAGGGAATTGAGCTTGACTAAAGTTAGTGGAGAACATGGAAGAACTCTATATTCCTCAATAAAAGCCATGGAGCACTTGGAGAAATTAAGTATTGTTGCAGCAAGAGGCAAAGTCATTGATGAGCATTTTATTTCACCCCCACCTTTGCTTCGGGATCTTTTCCTATGTGGGGAAGATAAAGAAATTGCTAGATTGGGTTCCAATGCTCCAAAATCTTGAAAGATTGTGCTTGGAATTCTGCAATCTCACTGATGATCCTTTTAAATCACTACAAAATATGCCAAATCTGTTGTACTTCCGTCTTACCGGTGATTTTAATGAAGGTGAAATGGTGCAATTTCAAGAAGGGGGGTTCCAGAAACTAAAGGAACTAAACCTTGCAGTTTTGCATAAATGTAGTTCTATTGTAATCCATAGAGGAGCACTGCGTTCTTTGAAAATTCTCGGGTTATCGTCAATCCCCAATCTCAGGGTGGTACCCTCTGGCATCCAAAACTTAGAGAATCTTGAAGTTCTCGAAATTAGTTATATGTCAAAAAAGTTTAACAAGAGCATTGTTCCCGACGACGGAGAACCAGAGCACCCTGCCATCAACCATGTGCCCTTGGTAAGAATTGTTGCCACCCACACCCTCACACAAGGAAAGAAAACCCATGTAATACATCACTCAAGGAGTTAAAAAAATCATTAACCGTTCAACTCTGGAAATACAAAGGTGTGCTTTCTTTCTTCCTAGTTCCTAATAACTGCATAATGATATTCTGGGTAATATTTACTGTTTAATGATCTAAAGTTGCAAACTATATTTAATTCTGAAACTAATAATTTCTACTTTTGCCTCCCTTTTTCTGAATTGGTAGATGATAGGCTTCGAGTGCAACGGAAATTCAGACTCTACAATTGGACTTTCACTGCATTCACTGCCTGTTTTTGCTACTGCTTTTGTACTTCAGTTCTTAAAAAAGAAACAGAAATATGTTCTTTGATTACAGTATTGAGTGATTCAAGATTTTTTCTTCTGATTTGATGTTTGACATGTTTATGATGTATCATGCTTTGATTACAGAAATATGTGTTGTCTTTCTTTGATTACATTAGATGTATTGACTTTTCAAAAACTAATTCAATCACAATGAGCGTGTTGGAGTTGTCTTGTTGCTAGCATTTCTCCACCAGGTATCATAAAGCATGATTGTAGCTCAATCCACTATAGCAGGATATATAGCCCTTCCAAGAAACCACCCTTAAGTGAAACTCAAAATGATGTCATATTTGAAAATCAATCAACAAACCATGTCATTGTCACTACAATGTGTAGTCACCTTTAAGTGTCTCAAGAAATGTCAACAAAAGATGTTACAAGAGAGCTAAAATAAAGACAAAAGAAGGGTGCATATGCCATATATCTAATCTGCATGATGCAAACAAAGAATAAAAAAGACATGATATCTCGGTTCTCAATGAGATGTCGGAAAAATGTCCTTGTTGCATTTTTTCAAAGTCTCATAAATAGAGGAGAAGGCTCCTTCCATTTCATCTGAAAGAGGAAGATGAAGGGGAAGTGCAATGGGAGGAGGTGATAGATGGATTATGAATATATTCTTAGGGTACCTGTTTTTGAGAAACGCATAGATAATATAATCAGTATTGCATATGCAAAGGATCTACTAGATTTTCCTCAGAAGTTTCGGACATTTTATTCCTCTTCTGCTATATATGCATGACCATAACTCTATAAGTACTCTGTCTATAATTTTGTTTGCTAATCTTATAGTTTGCAGCATTTTGAATGTGTTTGGTTTTGCAGGATGCACCACTACATGCAACTCCTGTTCAAGATTTGTCTCACATGCCTGTATATTTTGTGCCAGGTATCTAATGTTGAGTCTCTGTGGAAATCAATGTGTTACTATCTGTTGCTACTTGCTAGTTTACAGTATGACTTATCTCCTATAGATTGCAGTGCTAATGTCTGTCCCTATCTATCCTTGACATGCTCAGTGTTTCACTAGTCATCATTTCACTTGCTAACTGCTACCTAGTTGCATAAAGCTGTTGCAATGTTTAATGCATTATAATTGGAGAGGGGAAATGGGAAGTGGTCAGCAGCATGGCTTTTTATCAAGTATTTGTTCATGCATATTCATTTATATTTATTTATTGGGAAATAATTAAGCTGCAGATGACTTATCTCATATATCACACATATATTTTTCTTCTCATATTGAATTTGAATTTTGAAATTGCTCAAAATTTTAAATTGGCCTAGACAAGAATACATACATATCTGTTGTGTTCAGTGTAGAATCTTAAATGGCAAATTCTTTTTACTGATTTTGCCGAATCAATGTCTATCTGGGATCTCCTAAGAGATCTTGATGAACTAGACCTAGAAGCTAGACTTTTTTTAATGATGGAAATGATAGATGAAAATGATGCACATTGTATTTAACACTTAATAGCAGACAAATAGAACCAAAACTTCTTGTATGTAATTTTATATAATTTTTACTTTAAACTATTTTATGTAGTCTGCCTGTAGGTTAGCGACCCTGTGGAATATAAATTTCTTATTTATACTTCCGTATTTCACAGATTGTAACTTTGGAAGATGTTGTAGAGGAATTTGTTGGTGAAATCTTAGATGAAAATGACTCAAAGGTAAACCTCAGTACAAAAGCTTGTGTTTTCTCTCATGTTTGTTTCTTTCAAGTTCATTTTTAAGTTTCTGAATCATGTATTAAAATTCAATTTCTCTCTTTATGATTTGGTCAGCCACAAATTTTGAAAAAGCATTAGTATTGGCTGTGTGATCTTTCCGTACCTCGGATATTTTTCATTGTTGTTGACATGTTTCATACTCAGTGGCTAGTATTGTTCTCCTGAAAGTCTATCTTGTACGTTGGTCCCTCTATTTTCATTTTGGACTTTGGAGCTTCAAATTTAATATCTTGGGATTAAAATTTTCAGGTTGATATAAATCAAAGCAGTTAAAAAGATTTATATTTTTTCACGCTACCAAACGAGGTAGCTTTTATAGCATAACAAGTTAGCAATATTTCATGATTTAGAATGCCAAACTGTTATGTAACCGACAATACATCTTATAAAGTAAGGTAGAGGTTAGAAACTGCAAATTTTAAGAAGAGGAAGGAGAGGTTTACTATGCTACTTCAAGTCAATGGCATATTTTGACAAATTTGCGGTACACTTGTTTTGAATGTTGAAAGAGCATAAATATTTGAGTATGAAAATTAAACTTAATGACAAAGGAATAAGTATCTTCATATGCGGAAGTGGTAAGGAGTAAGGATGCCTGTTTGACAATTGACACTCACAGAGCTAAAGATAGGATTGAATGACAATGTAGTATAGGTCTTTGACTTCTTGTAGTTCTACTCCAAAGTCCCAGGGGTCTTTATACAACGCTTATTGCCATAAGCGCTTAATTAAGCTATTTACCTAAATGAAGTCTAAAGCAACTAGCAGTAACTACCACAACTAAATACTAACTTCTCAACCTCTTAATTAGTGTCTATCACCAACTCTTAACCATTACCAGAGTAGTTCTATGAACAGAATGTCAGATAAGATGATCCAGCCTCTGTTGGAGATTGCGCTTGGGTGTAGCCATTCATGGTGACTAATTAGGAATTCCAGAGTATAGAGATGCTTCGTCTATTTTAAGGTTGCTGTTAATACTGCATAAGCACATTTCTATTGTTGATTTCTGCAACGATTTGTGCCCAATGCTTGGTTATTTGAGAGGAAAAGATTCTGAAAAAAAAAACAGGCAACTAGTAATGCTAGATGAGGGTGTATTCGATGTAGATGCAAACACATCTATTGATCAACTCTCAGAAGATTCGAACATCAAGATGTCTGAGGTTTACTATTTTATATAAACGCAAGTTACATATTTGTCTATGTTTGAAGTTGCAGTTGCGCGATGTTTGCAATTATGTTTCTATCAATTTTGCTCTACAAGTTTCCAGGTTGATACACATTCCATCTTGTGGAGCTGGAGCATCTTTCCATCTTAGATATAGACACCATTGCTCAATTGGATTTTTGCTGTTTATTATAATAATTAGAATTAAATGACTACTTGGATGGAGACAATGATATCATGTTGCAATTGTTTATGCATGCTACTCATAAGTCATAAATTGTTAAGCTATTTCAGCTTGCAGGCCTATGAATATTTACTTTACTTCTGCTATTACAGGATCACCAATACGAGACAGTATCTGGCTTTGTATGTGAAAATCTTGGCTACATCCCCAAGATAGGTGAGATCATAGAAGTAGCTCTTGAAAGAAAAAATGAAGACGATAATGATGCCCCCAATGCTGACCACCAGGATCAGAAAGAGACTTTCAAACTTGAGGTAACCAACATGTTAATCTAACATGCTGAATCTAAAGCTTCACTTTTCTTTCTCTTTTCTCTTGTGTCCCGTGTAGATGAAACTCCAATTTTGTGTGTGCGTGTAGATACTAGCAGGAAACGCCAGAAAGGTGACCGCTGTTTTGTTTACACGGATTAATGGTGGTCATGAAATGTTAGAGAACAAAGAAGAAACTCGCAAGCCGCCGAAGTTAATGAAAATAAAATGGAGCAGGAGATGACACCAAGTTTGTAAGAAGTGCATCTGCAGAGATTTCTAACGCAATTATGGTACCAAGTTGGTAGAAATGCATTTCCAAAGGCACCAGAGAACAGGTTTTCTAATTATGCCAAATTTGAAAGATGAAAAAAGACGCATAAAGTGAGAAATGCATGGAGAGAAATCAATGTGATCATCAAACTTGTAGAGCTTTCTGAATCTTTCAGTTTGACATATTTGTAGCAACTGAGAAAATGAAAAGATTGAGTGATACATAAAACATGAGAGTCAATGCTGAAAAAAAACATATAGAACTGTACCATAGCTTAATGTTTGTCATAATTTCTCTAATTAGAAATAAACTATTTTGTAGTATCTATATAAATGCGTGTCACATTAGCTTATTTGATCGTCCGCTCATAAATGGGAAGAAAAACTTGTTTTAACCATAAGTTAGAGAAATAATTTGTTTTTAGTTTCAGAGAAAAACTTCTTGAGGCGATGAGTCAATGACCAAACAAAGAGCCGTGTCTGCTTACCAAAACAAAGACATATAAAAAGTTGAAACTCAAACATAAAAAGATCAACAAGTACTTTCACAATTTCATCAACCTTCAACACTTGAAACTTTCAAAAACATAGCAAAATGAAAATTGTCTCCCACAGAAAGTTCTCTCTCTAGCTAGGGTGTAATGTAAAATTGATAAACCTTAAAAGATTGAATCCTATTTAGCAAAGGCATTTAAAACATAAACTTTCAATGATTACAAAAAATCCTGCAGGTTCCCAATGAGCTGCTCAACACTCATTCTTCGTGAAGCTCTTGTAATTTGCCCATTTGATGCACGGTCGCGAATTAATCTATCCCGAATATATTTGAACGAAGGAACATTAATTGCATGAGATACTCTATGATGATGTAATGCATCTTCGTAAAAATTGAAAACAGCCTCTGCAGCATTATCCCTCACTTCCTCGTTCCTCTGATGAAGCAAGACCATGAGAATTGGGATTGCACCTGCCTTAGCAAGGGCCACTCTATTTTCTGCATCATAGCTTAGCTCGGCAAATACCCTAGAAACATTCTCCATTACCTTCTCAGTTCCACTCCTTAAAAGCACAACAAGGACTGGGATTGCGCCTGAATCACGGATCACAGATGATGAGATCGGGTAAATGGATAGATCCCACTTTACATTTGTCGCATATACTTTTGATTCATGATCACCTTCTCTAAGAATTCTCACCAAGTGCCCTACAATTTCAACAGCACTATGCTCCCTAACAGCCAATTCAGAAAGCACATCCTCAGCTATCCCCTTACCATAAGGATCAGGTCCTTGAAGGAGCTCAACAAAAAGAGGGATAGCCCCAGCTTGAGTAAATGGTCTAGTGTTACCATCAACATGAACAGATAACCTGCGAAGATATTTGGCAGCTGTAAGTTTCGTGGTTTGATCTCCATCACGCAACAAATCCACAAGCATCGGCACTGCTCCTAATTCAACAAGCTCATGCTCATTCTCGCTTGGGACTCCACCAAACAATTCAATTGATTGAGATGTTCTTTCCCTAGAGACCATAATTCCAGTACCAGCCGCCTCCACAATAAGATGTAGAGCTCCTAATCTAATGAGTTCATTCCTGACATCCTTCTGCAATCCGAAGATCCTCAAAATCTCTAACAGATACAACCTAATATTATCATTGTTATGAGAATTCAACAAGTTCATGATGACTCGAAATCCGCTCCCTGGAAAAATTGTTTTCCTACTTTCATTACTGAAAGTGACAAGAACCAGCAACAATTTAATCAAAACTTCCTGCATCTCTCCCTTAGAATGAGGCAATAACTTTATCAAAGAATGTGTAACACCCTGTGTACCCATTGCAATTACCAACGCAGCACCATCACCTCGGTAAGAAATGCACATCAAGCAATAAGCATCAACCTCTTGAAGTGATGGAGAAGGATCATTTGGAATACTTTGAGCGAGAATCTCAGTGAGAATAGGTATGACACGAGATAATACATGTTTAGGGACATGCTCAGAGAAACGAGCCAGCTGGGCAATAGCATTCAATTTCAAAGGCTTGGTCCCTGAGGCCATAACATTCTGAAACTTCCTCAGTGCTTCTTCCCAACCAAGGTTCATGGTTTCACTTTCACCGCGTTCCATTCAACCTAATTCAATCAGCATAAATAATTCATTCAAAAAAATATCATTATTGATAATATTCTACTAAAATAACAAAATAAAAACCAAGTACTAGCAGAAACAAAAAAAAAACTTTTATACATGGATTGATGCATACAAAATACTACTACTACTACTAGAACTCTTAGAGTAAAAGAAAACCGAGTTATAAAGAAACAAATTTACAATTTAGGGATGAAGAACACAAAAGGGGAGTGAATCTCATATATCGTACAATTCTTCATCACTGTCAGACTTGAAATAATAAAATAGTGTAATAAATCGACATATGAAATCGAGAAAGAAGAGATAAAGGTGGAAATAAAATTTTGCAATGCACGAAGTTCATCGATATATTTTGATCATTAATTCTAGCTCTCCAACAATTTTCTTTCCATTCTAGGAGTGAAAAGTAACATGTCACTTGTTCATGTTCAGTTTTCCAAAATATACTATTTCCCAATAATAAGTCTTCCTACAAACCTTAATTCATTCAAATATCTTTCAAACAAATATAGACCATTCGAGAAGGTAGGAAGGGAATAGAAAAAAAAAGCTAAGGGGGAAAATTAATAAATTAAGTAAAATTAATAATGACTATTATGTCAGGTCAATAAATATTTTGGGGAAGGCAAATATAACATCAAATACTACTATTTTATGAATGTTTTTTCACTTCGAACGATTGCTCCATTTTCATATAACCTAGGTCGATCCTATGAGTGTGAAATGGTGGAGGAACAATGTCACATCTTTCGAAACTAGATTTGATGGAGTAAGTGTGTGTGAATAGAAGAAGAAAGGAGTAAAAGGCGTGAGAGAGAGAGAGAGAGAGAGAGAGAGAGAGAGACCAAACAAGATATTTAGAAAGTGGTACAATAGTGGTAACCATATTAGTGAAAATAAGGATTACGACCTTAATCAGAAAGAGGTGTACCAATTATAAATTGAATTTATAAATTGAATAAACATAGGATTAGTCATAAGATTAAGCAATATTACTATAAACATAATATTTATAATATATTTTTGCTGATTTCTAGCATTTTATCAATTATTTTATAAATATATGTTAATTTATAATATGTTATTATATATCATAAGTTTTATACTCACATAAAATTATAAGCTTTCCTCTCGTAACAAAAAAAATACTCACATAATATTTATTATTTATCTAAATTGTAGGTTAAAATTGATCTCTGCTGCTCCAAATCTAAACCTGTGCGGAGCTTTTCTATTTCAGTTTTAAAACTCGATTATTGGGCTTAAGCCCAAAGCCCAATAACTATGAAAACCCTAAGTCTGTTACCTACACTTTATGCATGGCAGGAAAACACTGAACAGCAGCAGCCGCATCTCCTCCTCTTCCTTCCTTTCTAACCAAATCTTTTATCTCATCACTCTTCCTCTCACTCTGTTGAAGATGGTGTCTCCTGTTGCAATAGTGAGACGGTGGGTCTGCACCGCAAGGGAGGCATCAAGGAGGAGGAGGGTTTGGCCTCATCAAAATCATACACATGATCATTTTTTGGTACTTCGCTTCTGAGTTTTTCTCTCTCAGAAGCGGATCTTCCTAAATCGCATACTCCCACAAAATCAAGTTTTTACTGCGATTTGGGGAGTTAGGTTACAATTTAAATGCAATTTAGTTAGAATGTGATTTAGGGGTGCGATTATAGCGTGGGTCGACGATGAATCACAAATCAAATCGCTATTTTGACTACTATGGTGGTAATGTAACAACATTACTATTCAACATGAGAGATTTCTTAATGAACCACAAGAAATTTATTGAACACCATATTCATTATTATAAATGTGTACCTGTAGTAGGTGGAAGATTGAAGTTGTATCCTTTGTCCTTTGGAAGCTGGCGTGCTTTGATCACAAAATCAGGGGGGTTTGCAGAGTTAGTTGATGTGACTACAAAAAGGACTTAATCCAAATATATATAACTCTAGTCCATTTTCAACATTGGCCTATGGTATAGGCCTAGACTGTACTGCACACTAATCAACATTACAAATATTCAAGCCTAAATAAGTGGAACCCTTAAATCGTCAAATGGGCTTATACATCTTATCTGAATTATGAATTAGCCTCTTTTATTAAAAAAACTATAATTGATAGCGGCCCACAAGAATTAATATTAATTCTAAGATGTTGAGCCGGGGAAAAATAATGTTACATAAAATTAAAAATCAACAAATTGAAATAAAAAGTTTCCGCAGATTCTGCAATATTTTCCCCACAAAACCTATAAAATATAACAATATAAAACTATTCATTTGACCCTTTAACTTTTGAAATAATTTGTTCGCTTGACAAAACCCTCATCACTGTGAATCTTGTTTCGTTTGTTCTATCATCGGACCTTTATCGAGGTATCCTATTGCAACACTAACTTCACCCATCAATGTGTACGTAGCTGTAGAAAAGGAGTATGATGGCCACTTTTTCATTCATGAAATGCTATTTTCTTTAAAAACGAAGATGATAATGATGCCCCCAATGCTAACCACAAGAAAAAGACTTTCAAACTTGAGGTAACACCTAAGCTGTTGAATTTAAGGATTTTTGTTTGACTGCAATTTTAGTTTTCTATTTTTAAAATCTGTGTTTAGAAAAAAAAATCAAAACGTTATTCGATATTAAAAAAAAAAGGATTAAATGAGATGTTTTTCAATATTAAAAAAAAAATTGAAAACTAACAAGAAACAGAAAACATCTTTTAGTGGTAGTTTTAGTATTTTAGTTTTAAAAACAAAAAAATAAGCCTCTGATAATGGGCTTATAAAAATTTTCAGTTTTTCAAAACTGTAATTAATTTGACCTTAAAGCTTCATTTTTCTTATACTCCTTTCTCATGGGTCCCATGTAGATGAAGCTCCATTTTTTTGTGTAGATAGCAGGAAAGACCAAAAAGGTGACCATTGTTCAGTTTACACGAATTAATAGTGTTCATGAAATGTTGGAGAACAAATAAGTATTTTGCAAGCCGCCTAAGTTGATGAAAAGAAAATGGAGCAGGAGATGACACCAAATTAAGAAGTGATCATCTACAAAGTTTTTTTTTTAGCTTTTGATCTAAGCATGTTTTTCCTCCCTGGTTATGAACACCTTATATGAGCTAATGCAATAGTTGTACCAAGTGTGGTAGAAATTCACTTACAAATTAAAACACCGCAAAATAGCTTTTTTTTTAATTATGCCAAATTTGAAAGGTGAAAAAAGATGTAAAAAGTGAGAACATGGAGAGAAATCAATGGGATCATCAAACTTAGTAAATGCATTTGTCTCATTAACTTATTTTTTTTTCCGGTCATTTGACCACCAGTCTCCACCGGGGAAAGGGCACGTGACTAATCTGGCTCGGGAAACGGTAGCGATGTCCCTGACCACAGATATTATTTTTGACTTCAGAGGGGATCGAACCCGGGCCAGGAGCCTAGGTGAAATACCTTAAGGAAATGCACATTCACCACTTGTGTCACCCCTTGTGGTTACTCATTAACTTATTTGATCGTCCATAAATGGGGAGAAAAACTTATTTAAACAAAAACTTATTTAAACAAAAACTTAAAAGAAATGATTTCTTTTCAGTTTCAATTAATGTTTTTAGTAATAATAATAAAATGCCATTGTTTATTTCTTTTCTTGTTTAAAATTTTGTAAAGGAGATAATAAAATTGAAAACAATTGAGAGTGAAAAGGAAAACAGTCAACCACTCCCAACACTTGATTCGGTTTTTGATTGGGGAGATTTTTTTTTATACAATTATATTTCACAAGAGAAAATTCTATTCAAGTTAGGAACACTCATGTTTTCATTGGGCTAATTCTCCTAACAAGAAATTACGAAGAATGATAATTAGTTGATTTTTTTCGTCCACTTTAGTCTAGAAAGTTGTAACACAAACATCAAAATAATCAACAAGTACTTTCACCATTTTGGACACTTCATTTAAGAAATTTCATGTTCTTGTAAATATACAGGAGTAGTTGTCTAAATGATCTTACGTAAATTTTTAGTTAAATCACTCAAGATTTTTGGTAGACTAGCTAATCACATTTAAGATAAGTGTTTTAGAATTTCGCAAATTATTCAATAATTTATTTATATATAATCCAATTAGTCTTTTAGGGTGGAGTTAAGTAACTCATATGAGTCATTTAGACAACCCCTACTAAGAGTTGTAAGCGAAAAATTTCAAGGATCAATTAAATGAAATTAGAACACCAACACTTGGTCGTCCTTGTCTCCTTGCTTCAGAATATCTGCAACCTTGAGTGACTAGGGTTTCCTCTGTATCTCAAACTCCCTTTTCCAACTCTCAATAAGGCAAGTTGTGGAGCCGTTAGTATTTTGATTTAGTGATTACCGAGGGGACAACGCATAACAGTTATAATCCTAGTCTTTACTCATCATAGGCCCAAGGGTTAAGGTCAACACCAATCATATTTCAGACTCAAATAAAAAGACACTTAATTAATAAGGGAGCCTACTTATGCACCTCGTTGGAATCATAAATTAACCAATTTTTCATAAAACAAGATAACAATTCATTGCGGCCCATAAAACCGTTGGATAATTCTAACAAGAGCACGTTATTGAAACTTCAAAATAAAAAAAAATACAGCAAAATAAAGATTGTCTCTCATGGACGAGGATAATACCCTTGCTCCATGATGGCATAAGTTTATGGAGCAAGATCAACACTAAACCCTAATGCACCTCTTTGCATTCCAGCTGCGTTCCGCCATGTGGAGGATTTTTCTCCGGAATGGTGGCAGCTAGTGACCACACTAACATGGTACCATGACTTCTGGCTCAGCCAACAACATGATGATGGTGTCTTCTATGGCAACAACTTTGGTGAGGATGATGTGGTTGATTTTCTTCCTGATTCTTTCGATCTTGATACTGGTGAAGATCTTTTTGTCATGGAAGCTCAGCTTGAAGAGTTTATTTGATCTTGTGAAACTTGAGGATCCTACAACAACAATGTTGTGGAACCAGAGCATGGATCAAAGACATTAACTGCGTGATCCAGAGATATGGAGCTTTCAACCAAACCTTACCTTCTACGCCTTAGCTTACCTTCATTTTTAGCTACTTGTCCCATGTCGGCTTTAACTTTCTTTTAACTCTTGTATAGGCAAGGTTTTAACTTTCAATCAATCCTTTTCGGGGGATGGAAGAAAGGAAAGACAAGAAAAATGAAAATATTTCCATGTAACAAAAAATACCCTTGCTCCAATTCTGATGACAATATACACCTACGCTAAAGTGTAATGTAAAATTGATAAACTTTAACTGATTGAATCTATTTATCAAAGGAATTGAGATTAAAACATACACTTAAAATGAATGCACAAGATCTTGGTTCATAATGAGTTGCAGGGGCTCGACACTCATTATTTGCAAAGATCTTGTCATGAGCTCCTCATTTGATGCACGAATATGATTAGTTCATTCTGCATATCTCTGAACGAAGGAACATTAATTGCATTAGATACTTTATCATGGTGTAATCGATCTTCATTAAAGTTGAAAACAACCTCTACAACATGATCCCTCAATTTCTTATTTTTATGATGCAGCAAGTCCATCAGAATTGGGATTGCGCCTGCCTCAACAAGGTTCATTCTATATGCTCCATCATAGCTTATTCGGAAAAATACCTTAGAAACATTATCCATTACCTTTTCAGTTCCACTCCCTAAAAGCTAAAAAAGGACATGGATTGCACCTGATTCCGAATCACATATGTGTAAGATCAAGTTTTGATCTAGTAGTACAACTCTATGTTTTGATGATTACAAGTTAACCTTTTGATATGAACAATTGTGGTACTCTAACGTGTTTTCTGAGTGTGCTATTTGCAGGCTCTGACCTCAACTCAATCTCACACAAATCAGAAGCACTGTGTATAAAGAGCTACCCAAGCAACGCTTTCGCATTCACCATGTTCAGTATGAACAGTGGAAAAGCTTCAGAAGTTCTGAAGTTATACAAACTCTGATGTGGACTCAGTCACGAGAAGCTCTGAAGATCCAGAAAGTCTGATAACCAAGAAACACTGAAGGCTCAGATGTTCTGATGGTGTAGAAGACTCTGAAGATCCAGAAGCTGATTAGTGAAGTTCTGATGTCCAGAAGCAAGATACTCTGAAGACCATGTTCTTCCCTCTGAGTTCAGAATCAGAAGAAACAATGGTCAGAGGATCTGGGCTTTCCCTCTGACTCTGATCAACCGGCTTCACAAGTTCCAATATGAAGCATTCCCCTGATCAGAAGTCTCCTAGGTTTAAAGGTCGCGTCGCTATCCAAGTACAAAAGCATATGTACTATCCTGACGACCTACCTAACAGTCTCAGACACAGCAGAAGCTGGATTTTCCAGAACTGCCCTCCAACGGTAGCATTTCCCATGCAACGCTCAACCCTAATCCTTGGAGTATATAAAGAGACTGAAGACTGAAAGAAAAAAAAAAAAAAGAAACATTCACATACGCGCAAGACAATCTTAAATTCTTCTAAGTTTTTCTTTCATCTGAAATTCATTGAGTTTACTATTAGCTTTTTAGAAGCAAATCTCTTGTAAACAATTCTTTGATAAACAGTTTGTTTAGTTCCTTTAGGAGATCAAGGCTGATCGGATCCTAGAGAAGACTAAGAGAGTGAATCTTAGTGTGAGCTAAGTCAGTGTAATTGTTAGTCACTTGTAGGTTTCAAGTGCAGTTGTAACTCTTACCTGATTAGTGGATTGCCTTCATTCTAAGAAGGAAGAAATCACCTTAACGGGTGGACTGGAGTAGCTTGAGTGATTTATCAAGTGAACCAGGATAAAATCCTTGTGTGCTTTTCTATCTCTTATCTTTAGCACTTGAGTTCTCGAAAGATTTGTCAAAATCTTTAAGGTGGAAGTTTTATACTGAAAACGTTATTCAAACCCCCCCTTTCTACCGTTTTTCATACCTTCAATTGGTATCAGAGCGCAAGTTCTGATTACCACACCTAACAGTGTTCAGTGATCCGGGCCGGTGTGAAAAACAATGGCTGCCACCACCAGTGAAACTCAAAGAGATGGTTACAATGCAAAGCCTCCTATGTTCGACGGTCAAAGGTTCGAATATTGGAAAGATAGACTGGAAAGTTTCTTTCTGGGTTTCGATGCAGATCTCTGGGATATTATTATGGATGGCTACGAGCGTCCAGTTGATGCAGATGGCAAGAAGATCCCAAGGTCAGAGATGACTGCAGATCAAAAGAAGCTGTACTCACAACATCACAAAGCAAGAGCAATTCTTCTAAGTGCTATTTCCTATGAAGAGTACCAGAAGATTACAGATCGTGAGTTTGCGAAAGGCATTTTCGAATCTCTGAAGATGTCTCATGAAGGAAACAAGAAAGTCAAAGAATCAAAGGCATTGTCTTTGATCCAAAAATATGAATCCTTCATCATGGAGCCAAATGAGTCCATTGAAGAAATGTTCTCCAGATTTCAGCTGCTTGTAGCTGGCATACGACCTCTCAACAAGAGCTACACAACAAAAGATCATGTCATAAGGGTCATCAGGTGTCTTCCTGAAAGTTGGATGCCTTTAGTGACTTCAATAGAGCTCACGAGAGACGTTGAGAATATGAGTTTAGAAGAACTCATCAGCATTTTGAAATGCCATGAGCTGAAACGCTCAGAGATGCAAGATCTGAGGAAAAAGTCCATAGCCTTGAAATCTAAATCTGAAAAGGCTAAGGTTGAGAAGTCAAAAGCTCTTCAAGCTGAAGAAGAGGAATCTGAAGAAGCATCAGAAGATTCTGATGAAGATGAGCTGACTCTGATCTCCAAGAGACTCAACCGCATCTGGAAGCACAGGCAGAGCAAGTTCAAAGGCTCTGGAAAGGCAAAAGGAAAGTATGAGTCCTCAGGCCAGAAGAAGTCTTCAATCAAGGAAGTCACATGTTTTGAGTGCAAAGAATCTGGGCACTACAAAAGTGATTGTCCAAAGTTGAAGAAGGACAAGAAGCCAAAGAAGCACTTCAAGACGAAGAAGAGTCTGATGGTGACATTTGATGAATCAGAGTCAGAGGATGTTGACTCTGATGGTGAAGTCCAAGGACTCATGGCGATTGTCAAAGACAAGGAAGCAGAGTCAAAGAGAGTTGTTGACTCTGACTCAGAATCAGAAGGAGATCCTAACTCAGACGATGAAAATGAGATATCCTTGATAGCTCCACTGAAACACCAATCATGGTATCTGGACAGTGGATGCTCGCGTCACATGACGGGAGAAAGGCGTATGTTCCGAGAGCTGAAACTTAAGCCTGGAGGCGAAGTTGGCTTTGGAGGAAATGAAAAGGGTAAAATTGTTGGTACTGGTACTATTTGTGTAGATAGTAGTCCATGCATTGGTAATGTGTTATTGGTAGACGGCTTAACACATAACTTATTGTCTATAAGTCAATTAGCTGACAAGGGTTATGATGTTATATTCAATCAAAAGTCCTGCCGGGCTGTAAGTCAAATCGATGGCTCTGTTCTGTTTAACAGCAAGAGGAAGAACAACATTTATAAGATCAGATTATCTGAGTTGGAGGCTCAGAATGTGAAGTGCCTTCTGTCTGTTAATGAAGAGCAGTGGGTATGGCATAGACGGTTAGGGCATGCCAGTATGAGAAAGATTTCTCAGCTGAGCAAGCTAAACCTTGTCAGGGGCTTACCCAATCTGAAGTTTGCTTCAGACGCTCTTTGTGAAGCATGTCAGAAAGGCAAATTCACAAAAGTCCCTTTCAAGGCAAAGAATGTTGTCTCAACCTCAAGGCCGTTAGAACTTCTGCATATCGACCTTTTTGGACCAGTGAAAACTGAGTCTATAGGTGGCAAGAGATATGGGATGGTTATCGTTGATGACTATAGCCGCTGGACATGGGTAAAGTTTCTAACCCGCAAGGATGAGTCTCATGCTGTGTTCTCTACCTTCATTGCTCAAGTGCAAAACGAGAAGGCTTGTAGGATTGTGCGTGTCAGAAGCGACCATGGTGGAGAGTTTGAGAATGACAAGTTTGAGAGTCTGTTTGATTCCTATGGAATTGCACATGATTTCTCTTGTCCCAGAACTCCTCAACAAAACGGTGTTGTTGAGAGGAAGAACATAACTCTTCAGGAGATGGCTAGAACCATGCTCCAAGAAACTGGCATGGCTAAGCACTTTTGGGCAGAGGCAGTAAATACAGCATGTTACATTCAGAACAGAATCTCTGTGAGACCAATTCTGAATAAGACTCCTTATGAATTGTGGAAGAACATAAAACCCAACATTTCTTATTTTCATCCTTTTGGCTGTGTTTGTTATGTTCTCCATACTAAGGATAGATTGCATAAATTTGATGCTAAATCTTCTAAGTGTCTATTGCTCGGTTACTCTGAGAGATCTAAAGGTTTTAGATTTTATAATACTGATGCTAAGACTATTGAAGAATCTATTCATGTTAGATTTGACGATAAGCTTGACTCTGACCAGTCAAAGCTAGTTGAAAAGTTTGCAGATTTAAGCATTAATGTTTCTGACAAAGGCAAAGCTCTAGAGGAAGTTGAGCCAGAGGAAGATGAACCAGAGGAAGAAGCTGGTCCCTCTAACTCACAAACTCTGAAGAAGAGCAGAATCACTGCAGCTCACCCTAAGGAATTGATTCTGGGCAACAAAGACGAACCAGTCAGAACCAGATCTGCCTTCAGACCCTCTGAAGAGACCTTGCTCAGTCTGAAAGGATTGGTGTCCTTAATTGAACCCAAGTCCATAGATGAAGCTCTTCAGGACAAAGATTGGATTCTGGCCATGCAAGAAGAATTGAATCAATTTTCCAAGAACGATGTTTGGAGCTTAGTGAAGAAGCCTGAGAGTGTCCATGTTATTGGAACGAAATGGGTATTCAGAAACAAGCTGAATGAGAAAGGAGATGTAGTCAGAAACAAGGCAAGGCTAGTTGCTCAAGGCTACAGCCAGCAGGAAGGAATAGACTACACTGAAACATTTGCTCCAGTAGCAAGACTGGAGGCAATCAGACTGTTGATCTCTTTCTCAGTAAATCACAACATAGTTCTACATCAGATGGACGTAAAGAGTGCCTTCCTAAATGGTTATATCTCAGAGGAAGTCTATGTTCATCAACCCCCAGGTTTCGAAGATGAGAAGAAACCAGACCATGTGTTCAAATTGAAGAAATCACTCTACGGTCTGAAGCAAGCTTCCAGAGCATGGTATGAGAGACTTAGCTCATTCCTTCTGGAGAATGAGTTTGTAAGGGGTAAAGTAGATACAACTCTTTTTTGCAAGACTTATAAAGATGATATCTTAATTGTGCAAATTTATGTTGATGATATTATATTTGGTTCTGCTAATCAATCTCTATGCAAAGAATTTTCTGAGATGATGCAGGCTGAATTTGAGATGAGTATGATGGGAGAATTAAAGTACTTTCTGGGAATACAAGTTGATCAAACACCAGAAGGAACATATATCCATCAGAGCAAGTACACTAAAGAACTTCTGAAGAAGTTCAATATGCTGGAATCTACAGTGGCCAAGACTCCAATGCATCCTACATGCATTCTGGAGAAAGAAGATAAAAGTGGTAAAGTATGTCAGAAGCTCTATCGTGGCATGATAGGTTCACTTCTATACTTAACTGCATCTAGGCCAGACATACTATTTAGTGTTCATTTATGTGCTCGTTTCCAATCAGATCCAAGGGAAACCCACTTAACTGCTGTTAAGAGGATCCTAAGGTATCTGAAAGGCACCACTAACCTTGGCTTGATGTATAAGAAAACATCAGAGTATAAGCTTTCAGGTTACTGTGATGCTGATTATGCTGGAGAGAGAACAGAGAGGAAAAGTACTTCCGGAAATTGTCAATTTCTGGGAAGCAATCTAGTCTCATGGGCAAGCAAGAGGCAATCAACCATTGCACTATCAATTGCAGAGGCAGAATATATCTCAGCAGCAATATGCAGCACTCAGATGCTCTGGATGAAACATCAGCTGGAGGATTATCAGATCCTTGAGAGCAATATCCCAATCTATTGTGATAACACTGCTGCAATCTCATTGAGTAAGAATCCTATCCTGCATTCAAGGGCAAAGCACATTGAGGTAAAGTATCACTTTATTAGAGATTATGTACAGAAGGGCGTACTTCTTCTGAAGTTTTTTGATACTGACCATCAATGGGCAGATATCTTTACAAAGCCCTTAGCAGAGGATAGATTTAATTTTATTCTGAAAAATCTAAACATGGACTTTTGTCCAGAGTGAAGATGGATCAGAACCTCTGACTATGATACTTCTTGATCAGAAGATGTCTAGTCCAGAAGGTAACTCAATCAGAGTGTGTGTACCCACTGGTACTGACTCTGAAGCTGAGACAACAACACGTGTGTCAGTATTTCTGATGCATAGTTCCTTGTGCCCGTGTGACAGTCTGTTATGATTGCGTGTAGATGTGCTTCTCTCCTGAGTGTGATTTGTGTATTTACTGTTACTACCTATCTTTAATTTTCAACCGTTGATCTTAAATTGCTTTTTGAATCAACAACGGTTATTTGTCAAAACCCACTATACACACACGATCTCTTTCACTTCCGGTTTTCACTCTCGCTCTCTCTGCTTTTCAAAAACCGCTTATCCTCGATTTCTCTCTCGATCTCTCTTCATCTTTCAACCTTCATCTTCTACCTCAAACCTTCAACCGCTTCAAAAATGGTGAGTCAAACCAGAAGATCTACTGCAGATGCACCTCAGTTCCCTCACATGGTAGTCGGTCTAGCAACGGGTCAAAGGGGCCCTGAGAATCCGACACAAGATCAAGGTCAAGCTCAAGAGCAGATTGTTCCAATTGCAGAACGGGGCTGTGCCGTTCACTGCGTATTTGCTCCTGAGGAACTCCAAGTCCTGGCAGAATGGAGATTCGACCTCGACAACCTGGCTACAAATGGGTATGATCTTCGTCCTGAAGTCCAAGTTCAAGGTTGGGGAAATTACTTCAACAGACTTCGAGGACCGGTGTATGATAGACTGGTAAAGGAATTCTGGAAGCACGCCGACTGTGATGATACTCAGGTGGTATCTCACGTTCTTGGAAGAAAGATCATCATCACGGAGAAGTCTTTCGTGAATTTGCTGGGTGCAGACACTGCTTTTGGGTATCGTTTCCAACTCACGGAATCGAAGCTGAAACCCAGCACCAAGAATACAATCAACGAGGCCCTGTACACCAATTACAAACCGGGCAAGACGAATTACAAGGTGATGGACCTTCATCCTAAGCTCAGAATCTGGCACAAGATCCTGCTCCACTGCATAAACCAGAGACCAAAGGGCAGTTCTCCAGACTACATCAACTTCAACCAGAAGGTGATGTTGTTCTTCATCCAAGACCAGAAGAAGATCTGCCTTCCCTACTTCCTGTTCTCCTACTTGAAGGAATGTATCCGGAAGTCTCGCACCACTGCCTCCATCAAGTCAGCAATCAAGTACATCCCTTTGGGAGACTGCTCTCAGACTTTTTCATTGAAAGCAACCTGGTGCAAGATCTGGTCCATGCTGGATGTGTAGAGGATCTGACCACCATTGTTAGTGATGTCTTCACTGCAAATTCTCTGAAGAAGATGGGCTTGGTCCAGAAGAAAATCGCCCCTGCTCGTGAAGACACATCTTCTGAAATCAGAAGTAGAAGGATGCCTCTAAATGACTACCCTCTGTGGACTCAGGCAGACAATCCTGACGCCATTAGGTGCTATGTTGAAGACCTAAGGGCTCAAGGATTCGAAATTGATCTTGATGAATTCTTCAGCAGACTGCCGCCAGCTCCAGAGTTTCCTTCTCCTCCCAAGAAGAAAGCTCAGAGGAAGATGATCCTAGAAGAATCTTCTGAGGAATCAGATGTCCCTCTGGTCAAAAAGAAGAAGAGAAAGCCTGATGATGGTGATGATAGTGATAATGAGGATGGTCCTCCTAAGAAGAAGAAGAAGCAGGTCAGAATCGTGGTGAAGCCTACTCGGGTGGAACCAGCTGCTGAAGTGGTCAGAAGGACTGAACCTCCTGCCAGAGTGACTAGATCATCAGCACATTCAAGTAAGTCTGCACTTGCTTCTGATGATGATTTGAATTTATTTGATGCACTCCCTATATCTGTCATGCTCAAACACTCCTCAAATCCCCTCACTCCTATTCCTGAATCCCAACCAGCTGCTCAAACCACCTCTCCACCAGTCTCCAAGATCTTCATTCTTTCAACCTTCCCCTACTGAAGCACCTCTCTGGAATTTGCTTCAGAACCAACCCTCTAGGTCAGAAGAACCTACCTCTCCCATTACCATTCAGTACAACCCATTATCTTCTGAACCCATCATTCATGCACAACCAGAGCCTACCCACACAGAACCTGAGCCAGAACCTCTGATCACTCTGTCCCAAGAGCATCAGAACGTCTTGCTCTCAAACCCACGGATACAGACTCTCCACA